>NC_063054.1:35898395-36198395 GCF_018812025.1 Megalobrama amblycephala | reverse complement strand
CTAGAGGGAATTCTCTCAGTGAAATATCCACTGTACACTGCTTCTGTTTTCTCTTCACCTTATTTCATCATTTTCTACATACTTGTGTTTCTCTGTATCATTATTGGTGAGATTTTTTTGTACAATTATTCCTTATTGGTTGTTCAATTTGTGTTCATTGTGTCAGTGATCACATGGATAATATTTTCTTGCGTTTCATGTTGTGCCAGTCGTTGTGCGTGCTCTTCCGCATCCAGAAAACCAGATCATCATATTTGGGTTATTTTCATATTCACTCTGCTGGTGCTTTATCTGCCCTTTATTTCACTAAGTTTTTTATTCTTTATTCCATCTTTTCTTTATGTTTGGCTTACTCCTTGTTTCTTGTTGAGTGTGAGACTGATTTCAGACCCTCTCCTGTGTGTACTGGTCTGCCGGCAGAATCTCAGTATTCAGACATCACAAAAACCTGAAGGGACTAGTTTAGTCTGAGCTGGACTGGGAAGATGGACTGGTTGTGATGACATAATATTTTGACTGCATAAAATATGCAGAAACTAGTGCTGTCAACCAAGTAAACGAATGAATTAACAGCACATTTTTCTGTAATTAACTGGGATGAATCACATCCACATCCACATCCACATTACATTTTAATTTTCATTTGAATCTCCAAATTAATGCAGCTGAAGACATTAAGATAGTATATTTTACATGTTTGTTGTACACAGGTATATGAATGAAGGCCAGTATGACCAACACTGATACTGATGCCTCTATTTATTGGATTTTTTTATTTTTTTTTTTTATTTCTGGGGATGACATTTGTAATTATAGCCATTCAGCATTACAGTATTTTATTTTATTTATTTTTTTAGATTTTTATCTTTTATGTTTATCTTTTATTAACAATTACAGAACATTCAAAATATTACAGCAACTTTTAATTTTAATTTGCCTTATTATAAAATGTGTTTCTGATGTCTCTGTCAATACTCTATCAGCTTTCTCTGTTTAAAATTACATAATTAATTACATAATTAAAGCATTAGTTTTATTGTATAGTCATCTAAATACAAAATAAGTGTTTCATATTCATACTTATTTCCACACTTACTGTATATCTCTGTCTTAATTACTGAAAGGAGGAGACATGATTGTTTTATGTTTAATCTTTATCTCTCACTTTTATATATATTTTTTTACATTGTTTATTCTCTGTCTGTTAGTGTATTATGTGATCATATTAAAGTGAATATTCATGCAGTTGTAATGCTCTTCATATGCATAACTCTCACATAAACCGGATGTGTAATTCACTGATAAAACACACTAATGTAATCATATCTATACTGATTGGTTGACGAATGTTCTAAGGCATGCAATTATTTTCAGGGAAACGCACAGCTAAAGTAGTTCTAGCAGGTCTTGACTGCATTGCAGTTGCATATCACTTCGCCAAATTATTTCAGTTATATCAAAAGGTCCTTACAGCTGAAAACAGCAAAAGAAAAAAAAGAAGAAAAAAACCCACAACGACACTGACCAAGCAAATAAATATAATAAACAATAGGATTAAAAACAACAAATTATTGTCATGGTTTTTACGCTCTTTCTCCTGCTCAAACACACAGAAATGTCAGCACTGCTCTGATGAATTAATCAGTAAAATACTTTAGCAACTTAAAAGCTACATGACATTTCTCACCAGTGAGATGATATCTGTGCAGTTCTTGAGGTACTGCACAGTTATTCCCAATAACTGTGCAGTACCTCACTGTTTTTCCCAAAATAACCACTAGATAAAGTCAAGATAGATTTTTGTTGCAACTATGGACTACATTGACAAGAGTGATGTAGAAGTATTTGCAGTGAAGCTTACACCGGCAAGGTAACTGAAAGAAAACAGATTTCACTGTAAATTATCTCATATCAAAAATTTCTGCATTTTTGTTTATTCAAGAGGGTTAAAGGTTCACCCAAAAATTCTGTCATTAATTACTCACCCTCATGTCATTCCACAACCGTAAGACCTTCGTTCTTCTTCAGAACTTCATTCATTTTTGATAAAATCCGATGGTCAGTGAGGCCTCCATTGACAACTAGATAATAAATACTTTCAATGCCCAGAAAGCTACAAAAAGTATTCTCATTGCTTCATAACATTAAGGTTGAACCACTGTAGTCACATGAACTGTTTTAAATACGTCTTTAGTTGCTTTCTGGGCATCTGAAAGTGTTAATTATCTTGCTGTCAACAGAGGCCTCACTGAGGCATCAGATTTTATCAAAAATATCTTAATTTGTGTTCTGAAGATGAACGAAGGTCTTACGGGTGTAGAACGACATGAGGGTGAGTAATAAATGACAGAATTTCATTTTTGGGTGAACTAACCCTTTAAGTTAGATATTATCAGAGCAGACATATTCAATTTTAACAACCTACTAGTAGGTTAAGTAGTTTTCAGTGCTCTGGGCTATTGCTAACATATTGTAAATGAAATGCGTGTTTTATACTTTTTCACACGGTTGTAAAACAGTTGCCGTTGTCCTCTGGGCCCAACTTGTGTCGTGAGGTGGGGTGCCAGACAGAAGAATTCACAAAAGATGCAACATGCCAAACAGATGTTGATTCACCGATCCACACAGCACATTTGGAAACCAGAGCGAAGAAGCAAGAATAAGAATTGATTTTTCAATTGAATTTTTTTGTTAAATTTAATTGAAATGATTTATAATTAGGCACACAAAGGAAGCACCATAGAAAACCTCACTGAGCTCTTCAGGAAGTGCCCTGTCTGCACAAGAAGCTGTGTTGTACATGTACATACACGTACATGTACATGTTGTACATACATCCATATAGTGGCCAGAAAGTGATGTCCGGCCTAAGAAAATTGACATTTTCCACCTTTAGTTAGATTTTGTCAGCAAATCACGTAGTTGTGCTTGGAGTCAACTGTTTTATTTGTAATAACGCAATGAAACATGCCAAATTGTGCTGACATAATTTTTGGCAATGAACATGCAAAAACAAGAGAGAACCAATTAAATATTAATAACTGATTATGTCATATAGTACAATAAAACCTGTAGCTGTAATTATCAAATACTTTTGTCAGATAAATACCTTAACCGTGTTTAGTGTTTAGTTTTTCCTTCATTTTAAATGTATTTTAAAAATATATATATAAAATATTTTACTGTTTGTTTTTATCAAACCTGTAGGGTCATTAAAAAACATATATCCCCTCCGGACATCACTTTTGGCCACTACTTGATAGTCTACTTTAGACATTCTATTAATTTATTTTTGGCATAAAGTACAGAATTAATGACTTTAAATGATGCATTTTCAGGCACAAGTGACATGTGTCCTGCAAATGGGATACTGACAGTCTTCTCCAAGAATAGAGTATCAGATGTCAGAAAAATGGCAGGGATGTTATAACCTTCATCTCTCCTGTGGCAGGTCAGTTTGTACAGGATTCAGGCATAAATCCTGCTGGCTTACAGCTCTGAGCCGTGACCACTGAACCCCTGCCGGCCCTCAGTTCACACACATTTACTGATTTACTTCCCCTCATACCATGTTTCCAGACACAACCATGCAGAAATAACAGCACTGATTTCATCTCACCATCCGCCCACTAGCGTGTTTACACCTCACCCGTGACCCACGACCTGTGCAGCTAACAACTCGCTAAACAACAAACCTGAAATAGCAGGGACCATGTGGTGTCACGTCGCTGAAGTAAAACAATCATTAGACAGACACATCCAACTCTTCAAGAGCCTCCATCAGACTACAACCTTTTCTCCTTTTCTTGTTGATGTTTTCCTGTAAAACAACACTGGTAGAAAATAATATACTTAATAGTTCTTGTAGGATATTCTCTTTATTTTATCTAGCAGTTGTTTTGTGTTGGATTCAGACAGTTCATATTGTAATTTTTGTGAATTATGCCATCTAACTTGAATTATGCCATCTAACTCAGCACCATTGTACGGTTGGGTGAACAATAAAACCTCAACACTTTATTCAAAATGGTGTTTTTAGGACTTCCTAAAAACTAATAAATGTCAGACTGGGGCAAGTTGTCACATTTTTATAACTATGTAATTATAACTATTCTTAAGTATAAATGTTTATAAATTAAATTAGTATTTATATTTACTTGTTTATTTTTTACTTTATTTTTTATAGGCAAGTCATGTATCTATACACAAACAATAAATAAATAAATAAAACCACACAAAGTGTGACAACTACACTCTAAAAGTCTGGGTTAAAAACAACTCAAGTTGGGTTAAATATGGACAAACCCAACGCCTGGGTCGTTTTTAACCCAAGTTGGGTTATTTTTAACCCAGCATTTTTAAGAGTGAGACCTGGTGTGCCAACCAATCCTAACCAACCAACCAACCAACCCCAACCAACTACAACCAACCAAACCACAACTAACCAACCAACCAACCAACCACAACCAACCCCAAACCACCAACCAACCCCAACCAACCCACCAACCAACCAACTAACCAACCACAACCAACCAACCCCAACCCATCAACCACAACCAACCCACCAACCAACCAACCACAACCAACCAACCAACCAACCAACCCATCAACCACAACCAATCCACCAACCAGCCAACCAACCACAACCAACCCCAACCAACTACAACCAACCACTACCAACAAACCCACCAACCAACCCCAACCAGCCAACCAACCAAAACCAACCTACCTCAGCCAGCCAACCAACCAACCACTACCAACAAATCCACCAACTAACCACAACCAACCCACCAACACAACCAACCCCAACCAACCCACCAACCAACCAACCAACCAACCAAACCACAACTAACCAACCAACCAACCACAACCAACCCCAAACCACCAACCAACCCCAACCAACCCACCAACCAACCAACCAACCAACCAACCAACCACAACCAACCACAACCAACCAACCCATCAACCACAAAAAACCAACCAACCAACCCCAACCCATCAACCACAACCAACTAACCACAACCAACCAACCAACCAACCAACCACAACCAACCACAACCAACCAACCAACCAACCAACCAACCAACCAACCAACCAACCAACCAACCAACCACAACCAACCAACCCATCAACCACAAAAAACCAACCAACCAACCCCAACCCATCAACCACAACCAACTAACCACAACCAACCAACCAACCAACCAACCAACCAACCAACCCATCAACCACAACAAATCAACCAACCAACCAACCAACCAACCAACCAACCAACCAACCAACCAACCACAACCAACCAACCACAACCAACCAACCAACCAACCAACCAACCAACCAACCAACCCCAACCCATCAACCACAACCAACCAACCAACCAACCAACCCCAACCCATCAACCACAACCAACCAACCAACCAACCAACCAACCAACCAACTAACCACAACCAACCAACCAACCACAACCAACCAACCAACCAACCAACCAACCAACCAACCCCAACCCATCAACCCAAACCAACCACAACCAACCCCAAACCACCAACCAAATGTGCAAGTATGCAACACACAACATGAAACTGCAAATATTCCAATGCTATAATAATATACTATTAACTGGTAAATCATGGTGCTTAAAATAAAAGATAGGATAAGGATGCATTGCATTTTGGAATATATTTTAATATTTTCCATTTTGTAATAATTTGTTTTTACTTTAATGCAATTACAATGTAAAATGTATATCTTACACCACATATATAAAATACACAATTCATTTACATCTTAGGACAGGGTTCCCTCATAAGTGGGGGAAGAGTTGGAGAAGCCCTGGCTTGTAGTGCCGCTTCTGAACCGGTGTCAGGTGTTATTGAAATGAAGAGCACCACTGCAGAGGTGCAACTAACAGCAAAACTCTGAGCTGTTCCATGCTGAGAATCTCTGCGCTTCAGTAATGACACCAATTAAACAAATTATCCTGGCCATTATCAGCAGTCTGCACTCCCGCTGCCAGCGAGCCCACGCCTGACGCCCACACTTTCATTAGTGCACTTAATTGACTTGTATTAATAGTAAGCGCAGAGTACATGGAGTGCTTTGTTTTCATTCTGTGCCACGGTGACTTTGAGACAAACCAGCAGATGTGAAAGACATATCGGCTTTCCTCTTGATCTCCAACCGAAGCCATCTGTGCAGTTTTCTTAACTTCTCTTCACACTCTTCATAACTTTTCATTTAGAAATGTGGTGCACATAGCGTAGCTCAAAAAAATATCATAAAATTGAAATATAAAAACATGCCAACTCTTGATTTCAAAAAAGAAAATATGAGTGGTGCCAAAACACAGTGTCATAATGCTAAAATGTTGCAATGTTGATAAGATGTTCTGCTAGTTTTTAGCACATTGCTGCAGGATTTTTTCCACCAATTTTATCATCTGCCTGCAAAAAAGTGTCAGTCTGATCACTTAGTAAAGCAACAACATAGACACACACACACACACACACACACACACACACACACACACACACAAAATCATTTAAGAAAAGTGTGGATTAGAAATACAGAAACCTCTAGAGATGCATCGATTTTTTATTCATTATTTATGCTAAAACAAGCATCACTATTATTATAGTTCATTTGTAAGGTTAGTGATTTAAAGGAACTGATAAACTCAACATGAATTTTACAATTTTTAATTTACAATAAGGTCCTATTTGCACTGTAAAATATTGCCTCTACTGTAACTCAGCTGAAAAACTTAAGATCAGTTGCTGCCTTAAAATTTTAAGCATAACCAAATTGGCTGTACAAGTCATTTCAACTGTTTTTTTTTTTTTTTTTAAATCTAGTTGAGTCTTATATAACTTAAAAAAAATGAAGTTTAAATCATTTTGAAAAGTTAAAGTGATAAGTTAAAAGCATGTTGTATCATATCTTTTTTTGCATTTTAACTAAAATTAATAATATTGAGCAATACATTTGTATTTATTAATGTTTGTTAACAATAGTTGATAAAAATACAACTGTTCATTGTTAGTTCATGTCAGCTCAGATCCACTAAAATAATATTAAAAGATACAATTTTAACAATGTATTAGTAAATGTTGAAATTAACATGAACTAAGATTAATAAATGCATATTAGAGGTACTTTCCATTCTTAGCAAATTAATGTTAACAAATGAAACCCTATTGTAAAGTGTCTTATTGTGAATGATTTATCTGTGTATATTATTTGAAATGTTACATATACTTTCAAATAAATATATTGATTAAATATTTTGTATTTGCAATCAAAATGCAAATTGTTCTTGTTTATATTACAGTTTATATTATAACAACTGATATATTTACATGCAAGCTTTCACTAGTAGCCGTCTGCAAAGCCACATAATGCAGATTTCAGTTTCCCTTGAGACGTCACCACACATGTAAAGGGATTGGCTTGATTTATGAAGCTTGTCCAGCTCGATAGTTGAGCTAGCAGTTAGTGAGCCATCGATAAGAGTCAGGACAGTCTAGGGACGTGTGTAATGTAGCTGCGTTGCTTGCGGCTCAATCGCTACATTTTGAAGGTTTTGTTAACAAAGTTGCACCCCGATGTGCTGTAAAACGTGCCTGTGATTTTGGGATTGCTGGAGATTAAATTTTAAACACTGATATACAGCTTCAGCAATGCCAAAGTGTGAGTTAAACACAAAACCTTGTGATTCTGAAGCATCTTCCCCCTTTCGATGCCCTATTTTCCTCATCTCACCGTCAACAACTTCTGCCCCAGACGCTCTGGGTTTTCATCCACCGCAGGCTGGTGACTCTGTGAGAGCTTTAAAATGACAGACTGTGATGTTTGCTTCGGTTTGAAGTATTCCCATCTTTCCCGACACTTCAGGTTAGCAAAGGAAGCCACGTGTAAGTCTTAATCCTTTCTCAGGGATTCCCACTACACCTTCTGTTTCAAACACATCGGCAGCAAACAACAAAGAGCAGCGTCTGCGTGAATGAGATCTGCTGCTAAACCTGCTTTGAAGAAGTTCACAAGTCTTGGGTTTTGGCCTTCATTCATTTACAGCAACTTTGCTTCGACGTTGTATGTTTCTCATCAGTATTTTGAGAAGCATTATGGCCTGAGGAATAAAAACAAATTAGTTATAATTTATAATTTACTCACCCACATGTCATCCAAGATGTTTATGTCTTTCTTTCTTCAGTCGAAAAGAAATAAAGGTTTTTGAGGAAAACATTCCAGGATTTTTCTCCATATAGTGGACTTCAATGGGGTTCAACGGGTTGAAGGTCCAAATGTCAGTTTCAGTGCAGCTTCAAAGAGCTCTACACGATCCCAGACGAAGAATAAGGGTCTTATCTAGAGAAACCAACAGTCATTTAAAAAAAAATAAAATAAAATTGTATGTACTTTTTAACCACAAATGCTCATCTTCCACTATAGCACTGCGATGCGCCACACATTATGTAATCATGTTGGAAAGGTCACGCATGATGTAGTACCGATCCAGTGTTTACAAAGCGAACGTGCAAAGACTGAGTCAGGACCACATAAGTAAAAAAATGGCTCATCTTACCCCACACTCCCCCTATGCCATGGTAATTTTCTAAGTGACCTAAAAAAAAGATCCCAGGAGGGACCAGAGCCACAGTGTTATCTACCACAGACAACCAGTCAGAATGCTTTAGCAAATACATTTTCAACATAAAAAGTTGAAATCTGAACATAATGAGCTTTTGAAGCTGGATAAAATGCTAAAGCTCCATCTGAGTCTGCAGTGTTTTATATGAATTAGTTTGGGATTGTTCTCTATACATGAGGCACCACTTAAGTTTTCAAATGTTAAGTTTGACCTTTTGAAGTCCGAATAACTTCCGCAGCCGTGTGGAGAGTGTGGGCTTATTCAAAGAGTTGAAAGGTCTCACCATGAAGCATCTCATGAAGACCTCAGCAGAGAGAATCAAACGCTGCCGTCACGCTCCTCCTGGGAAGGTCATAGGCTGCTTATGAGTTTGGACATCACTGGGTAATTTCATATTCCTTTCATTTCATATTCTTTTCTCTTTTTTTTACTTCAAAGACATGTTTGTAGCACTAGTACAACAAAATGAAGAGAAAAGGAAGAGCATCAGATGGGTCAAAACTGAATATTTAAGACTCCTCTGAAATACACGAGTGTGAATTTGAATTGAATTTGACACACCCCCTATAGGAAGTTGAAATGCATGACAGTTTCAATTTACTGAATTTAAACAACAGAAGAATTTCAACACAACAACAAATCAAGCAAGAAGAGTATATATATATTACCAGTAAAGTATACCGTATCCTCCTATTGTGTACGTTTTTTTTTATTATTATTTAATCCTTTTTTGAAAGAAGTCTCTTCTGCTCCAGCATTTACTGCAAAAAGATAAACAAAAATAAACGAATTAATTAGCAACATAAAGGCTTTTATGAAGCAACATAAAATAGTGGAGAGACCTACTCAACCATTATAACAAAATATGTCTGTCAGACTGGATGAAAGTTAAACACAAACACTTTTTTATTTAGTAATTCTGACTGAATCCAGATCATTTAAGCAGTTTACAGCTTCACTTTCAGCTTCGTGTTCTGTTTTTATGTAGATTAATGTCCATGTGGATATAAATCAAAGTCTCTTTAAAGGGATAGTTCACCCTGAAATGAAAATAAAGTCATTTACTCACCCTGGTGTTGTTACAATTCCTACAAAATCATGTTATTATAAATGCTGTTTGAACTACATAATAATGCCTGATAGCTTAGTTTATATATGCATTTGCACTTACCCTACATGCATTCACAATCATCTTTAATGTAGTTATGTGTTAAATTAAGTGATAAATGTCCAAATATTTCAGTTATATGTAATGATGTTTAATTATTAAATAGGCTATCAACAGTTTATCAAGTGAAATAAATTATGTTCAGTTTGTTTTATAAAGCACTATATAGTAAGTCATACATATTTTAAATTATTATAGTTCATATGTACTTAGTATAATCATTAACTGATAGTTGATAGACCTGATTTGGACACTGGCAATGATTGGGGTATGTGAATGATGGCGGTAAACATAACCATAATTCTTAGAGAATAATCAGAATATTGAAAAGTGAAAAGGTTTGCTTGTGTCATGTAAACATCTTACTGAGATGAAGTCCTTACTCTGATTATTGGAAATAATCACATTATTGATGCACAATTAAATGCAATCATTAATAAAAACTTCATTTAAATGCATAATATAAATTTGTCCAAATTTGATCTCAAAGATAACACACATGGACTAAAAGTCACAAAACGCCAGTTCTGGCGTTTGTAAAGAACACAGTAGTGAAGAGAAGTGGAGTAATAGCCCTTAAAGGACCGACACTCTTCAGAAGGACCAAAACTGACCCTGAGGATTTATAAATGAAAGAGTCGGTCAGGACGGCAGGGTGGAAATCGATGGATCTCAGGGTGTGGAGCTGTAAGGCAGAAGAGCACAGACGGGATTGAATCAGAGTCATGCTGCTTAACACTTTAAAAAGGCACAACTCACAACTGCATTCACCACCATAATGTGATATTCTTCAAACTCAGGGTTTCCCAAGTGGGGATTTGTGAGTCGATCAAAAGCTAATAATTAAATGGAAAATAAACTTGCATTTACACTGCAGGTCTTGATGCCCAGTTGACTTACATCTTCTTTAAAAAGTGACCCATATCCGATATCTACATTTACACTATGCACTTGGCGAAACAACCCAAGGTAGACGTACTGAGCTGGAAAAACTTGAAACCTGAAAAGGAAGTGAAAACAGAACGATTTGCAATAGACAAAGATGAAAGGATAATACAATAGCTTTTGCTTTCTGCACCATCTTTAAAGGTCAGCAAAGCGTTGGTTTGAGCCTTCATCCACCATTTGTGCCATTGAAAAGAGTCATGTGATCGCAATCAGTGTTGATGTCAATTGCCACCGTTGCGTTTTTCAATGGTATACGACTCGCATTGACAGGGGAATATCCGATCTGTCTGCTCACATGGTGGATGCAAAAATGGGTCCAACCTGGTATAAAGTGGCCGGTGAGTGTATGTATAGCTACCAAAATTATAGATCGATTTATTGTCTTAGAAATTGAAATTGCAAGAAATCTGTAGTTTGCTGTATTAATTTATTGGCTGAATGAGGCATTTTGCATTTGGTAAACAAGGACAACTTTTAAGACAATAGTTGAGAGAACCTAAATATCTGATTGCATCAAGCTGGACTGAATTTATTATTTTTTTCCAACATTATTTTATTTTGATGCAACATGAAATCAAAATGGATCACATTTCTGTCCTTAAAACAAGTTCCTGGTCTAATTCATCAGTGCACATTATTATAAGGAAAAAAAAATATATTCATCTTTATAATCTTTTATCAAAATATACAAGTTACTGCACCTCTGAAATAGTGTTATTCAATAGTCAAATAGCTATTTAGTCATTCGTTTAGGCTACTTACTGTATGTAGTGCAGCCTTTCCAAATACTTGCCAAAGTTAACAGTAATTTAAAGTCCCACTGTGGTGAAAATCAAGTTTTTAATGTTGTTTATGTTGTTCTATGTGGTGTTTTTAATATGCTTTAAGACGAACCATGTGCAAATTCATAAATCAACACCATTGCTGAGTATTTTCTCTTTAAAGGTCCCGTTCTTCGTGATCCCATGTTTCAAACTTTAGTTAGTGTGTAATGTTGCTGTTAGAGTATAAATAAAATCTGTAAAATTTTAAAGCTCAAAGTTCAATGCCAAGCGAGATATTTTATTTAACAGAAGTCGCCTACATCGAACGGCCAGTTTGGACTACATCCCTCTACTTCCTTCTTTAATGACGTCACTAAAACAGTTTTTTGACTAACCTCCGCCCACAGGAATACACAAAAAAGGGGGCGTGGTCTTGTTGCGCTCCCACGGAGAAGAGCAAGAGTTGCGTTTGTAGAGTGTGTTTGTCGCCATGTCGTCGAAACGCTGTTATTTTCATCCCGCAGTCCAATCACCTTTGTTTGGCATTCCCAGGGACGCTGTACTTAGAGATCAATGGTCAACAATTTATGTTTAACTCGGTTCCCGAAAATTATAATTGTGGTATCCTTACTGCAATAGTTAATGTTGGACTGCAGTGCACATAATGGCCACAAGAGGGGACTATGTTTATGTATATGGCCGTTTTCCGTATGAGGTACTCTTCTGAGTGAGTGCTAACGTTGTACATTTTCTGTCGCTGCTTGTGGAGATTAAAGAGTTCAGTCTCTCGGGAATTATTGTCTTTTGTGTTCATTCGGCATGACACCACAATAATCCACATGTAAAACTATGTGCAGCACACGTTATGGTAAGAGGCGTGACCTTTCCCGGCAAGGTGCGCTCTCTATGGCTCTGGGTTCGCTAAGCTGCTGTCGAATCACAACACAGGAACCGCTGGCACAATCAGAACTCGTTACGTATTTCTGAAGGAGGGACTTCATAGAACAAGGAAGTCATCAGCCCGTTTTTATGACAGTGGAAACAGCGGTATACAGATAAGTAAATTATGTGAAAAATACTGTGTTTTTTTACACGCGAAACATGAACACATGTTATATTGCACACTATAAACACAATCAAAGCTTCAAAAAACCACGAAAAACGGGACCTTTAAAACTGCAGTAAACCGAAGACAGTCTCAAAAACGAGGTTTGAAATCGCCAATGAGTGGATCTCTGAACTGGTGTGAGTGGGTGGAGGCGGGGCTAATTTGCATATTCATAGAACCGAGTATACTAAATGAGGCAAGGGTGTAGAGTTACATTTCAAGCTATTTTAGGGCATGAAGATTTTTTTTTTTTTTCAAGGAAAAAAACATTTAAATATGTCATTTTGATCAAAGATGAGTTTTAAGGGATACAATTATTGACTACAGGGGTCTTTAACATATAACTGTGTTAAAGCAGTGTCAAAGTCTACGTTTTCTCTCCATTTAATCTCACTGCTGTCTTGGCGAAAGAGGAATTTTAAACGATCTCATTGGTGACTTTTCTTCCTCTGTTCCCTCGACTGACACACAAACAAGCTCATTTCACATTTCACTGGTTTAGTTGGTGTAAGTTGTGTCACGGGTTACAGAGTCACAAACATCATAAACATATTCGTCTCCTCTGCTCCTCGGTGCGCTCGCAGCTAGTCGAGTGTGCATGTGACATTTGCAGCAGTCACAGATGGTTTAAATTCACTTCAGTCGGTGCCAGTGGAAAGGTGCAGGGCATCATTTATTCAAACATGGACACAATATACTTGCACAATATGTGTCGTACTGTCATTAAAATTTCAGTCCACCGCACTGATACCTTCATTTGAATCACATTTAATGAGTATTATGGATTACAGCACATATTAAACGTGTCAGTCGTGGCCCTGTATTGCAGACATGATATATGATTAATGTATGCATGTCAGCACGGTTTTTACATTACATTAATATGCGTATGAGACACGATTCTTTCGGTCCAAAGTATGCACTAATCGACTCCATGTCTAGTTATGATAAATAGCATGATTTAATTGCTATTTGAGGAGGGACCCACATTATGGAGCTATCATACACCCTCACCGAGAACATTCAAAGAGCTATAATTATTAACGGTACAGGGATGGTTTACTGTGAAAGCTACTGTATGACTTTTATTTTAAGAAATGAACACTTTAATTCAATAAGAGGCATTCAATTCATCAAAAGTGACAGTAAAGACTTTTAAAATGTTACACATATAATGCACATATAAACGTGCTCCCATGCTACTTTTCAAGAGTCAACACTGTCAAATTAGTGCCTGAAAATGTGTAAAATATTGTATCATATCTGACTAATATGTTAACATTTCATATTCTGATCATGACAGAAAACTGACAGACTGACATTAAGTCAATTAAAGCCACATGATTTGAAATCAAATCACATATTTTAGCATCCTTAATCTTTTTATGGGTCTGATTAAATACCAATACCGACCTCTAGATTTTTTTTTTCTTTTCACTTTTTTCCAACTTTAGAGGCCAGTTCTGAAAATATTGAGGGGAATCTAAGTCATTTGGACTTGAAGTGAACATGTTAGTCTATGTTTCTGCCAATTCTTATGAGGCCAGCAATCATAATTCTCAAGATATCATGCTCTAAACATGGCTTTCAAGATGCTTTTTGGCCTGGAAATAGAGGGCTGAAGAATATGACAATGTTAGAAAATGCAAAAAATATTTTATAGACCTTAGTTTTAGGTCCTACATAATACATAACAAACATGTTTTGAAAGATTGAAATATGCACCAAAAAAAAAAAAAAATACAATATATAAATGTAATGAGACATAATTTTGGCTTCACCTCCAGATCATGTTATTTTACCCAGTAATTAAAGCTCCTATTAGGAGCACAATGACATTACACAGCTATGATAATGGACCATTAGAGAACCAATAAGCCAGAGTCTCTCTTCTTTCCTTTCTACAGATTTACAACTGCTGCACGAGAGTAAAAAAGTGAAAGTTCTCACCTTAAGTGAGTGATGAAATACGGTTAATGGAAACGGACGTCGTGACAGGAGATTTACGGCATCTGCGAGCTTCGTTCGGCGGGACGGGAGTGATAATCCCGGTGACATTAACTGTGTCCGGCCTGGCGTTTTAGCAGCCGTTAATCACTGCAGGAAGTCTAGTGCTGTCTGAGCAGATCTGTGGCCTGTGCTGCGTCAGACAGTGACCTTCAACACAGTGAGGGAACACACTTGTTTCATCAAGAGCTCAGATGCAGTGAGGTCAAAGCAGAAGTCAAAACCCATTGCCGCACATTAGTATCTTAAAGGTGCTAAAGAGGATCTTTTCGTCGACTGAGAAACCAAAGACAGTTAGTGAGTTTTTGAAATGAGCGCATGCGTAAGAACAACCCCCCTCCTTCACAGGTCATTTCGAGGGAACGCCTCCCAAAACTCGTGCACGAGTATTGGAACACGAGTGTTTATCACCAGCATTCGCTGTGTCGTGTTAGTGGATTCATTATGTCGGACTCACCGCAGGTAACTCATAATCTGCAGTTGTTACTCCTGTCTCCTGACAAAAACATTGCATGCGGCGCCTGTGGAGTGTGGAAAGTTACTGGAGCGCGCAGCCGCGCTCGTCTCTCACAAGGAACGTCATGGCAGTGATTGACAAGTCAGAGGGCCAATCCGCGCATGTCTCTCACAAGGAACGTCACGGCAGTGATTGACAAGCCAGAGGGTGATCGCGTAAACGATTGGCTGATGTTTTTAAGGCCCTACCTCGTGCACAGATGATGTATATTAATATTATTCCTTTCAGTGCACCTAATAAATAGTCTTTTATCAGTTAGTAAAGACAGTTTCAAGTAATATTGCAAAGATGTATAAAACAAAACATCCTCTTTAGCACCTTTAACAGTCATAGTAAAGGGATAGTTCACCCAAAAATGAAAATTATCCTATGATGTACTTGACTATCATTTCAGACAAACACAATCAGAGTTATATTAAATAATTTTCTTGCTTTTCCCAGCTTTGTAATAGTGGATGCACCCAAAAAAGTGCATCCATCCATCATAAACGTACTCCACACGGCTCCAGGGAGTTAACAAAGGCATTCTGAAGTGAAACGATGGGTTTTTGTAAGAAAAATATCCATATTTAAAACTTTATTAACTATAATAACTAGCTTCTGGCAGACAGCCGTATGCATTGATGTGCGGTGGAAGAGTAACCTCTGAAAAGACACATGACGCAATGATGAACATGGAAGCGCAGAGGATAGAGCAAAACAAAACACCGGTCATGAATCAGAAGTCTAAAACAAGAATTTTGAAAGAGAAATGTCAGAGGATTTCGATATAAGAGAAGAGGAGCTTGAGTCTGATGCACAGCCCTATCTGTTTGAACCACGAGAGGCATCTAAGCTTATGTTACTCCTACATCCTACTTTGCGTCAGAGGTTACTCTTTCGCCTTAAATCGATGTGTATGGCTGTCTGCTGGAAGCTAGTTATTATAGTTAAAAGTTTTCAAAAAAAATTCTTACAAAAACGCATTGCTTCACTTCAGAAGCTGTATGGATTACTTTTATGATGGATGGATGGATGGATGGATGCACTTTTTTTGGCTTCAAAATCTCTTGCCCACTTCACTACCATTATAAAGCTTGGAAGAACCAGGATATATTTTTTATATATCTCAGATTGTGTTCATCTGAAAGAAGAGGATGGCTTGATGGTGAGTAAATCATGGGATAACTTTAATTTTGGGGTGAACTATAGCAAGAGCTAAATGCAACAGAGCTGCATATTTAAACGAATTGTGGTTATTTTTAGTGCAAACATGCCTCCTTTCTTTGCAAATGAGTCTTATTATAGCATGCAATGAATTGACAAAAGTCATTTGCCTGGTGCATTTAACTTTACTATCACGGTGCTGTGCATATTGCATTGTGTGCAATTTGTTTTGTTTGTGCATGTACCATTACCCAATTTTCAGAGAGTGTATGCAAACAAATGATGCTATCAGCAAGCACAATTATAGGCCTCTCTCTCTCTCTCTCTCTCTCTCTATATATATATATATATACACTCACTGGCCACTTCGGTTCACTTGCTAGTACCGGGTTGGACCCCTTTTTGCCTTCAGAACTGCTTTAATTCTTCATGTCACAGATTCAACAAGGTGCTGGAAACATTCCTCAGAGATTTTGCTCCATATTGTCATGATATCATCACACAGGTGCTGCAGATTTGTCGGCTGAACATCCATGATGCGAATCTCCTGTTCAAGCACATCCCAAAGCTGCTCTATTGGACTGAGATCTGGTGACTGTGGAGGTCATTTGAGTTTAGCTGTCATGTTCACCAGTTTGAGATGATTTGAGCTTTGTGACATGAAGTGTCATCCTGCTGGAAAACAAAAACATCAAGAAACAAACATCAAACATCAAGAAGCATCAAATGGACTGGTTTCGCAGCGAGTTAACCTCCTAAAACACAAGGACATTATATCAGAAGTCACAGCAGATGCTGACATTATACAGCTCAACTCTTCTTCACATTATAACTTATGATAAGTTGCTGCTGCTCTGTGGAAAGAGGGCACAGCTGTATCTCTCCTCTCATCCGCCCACCCGCTGATCCTTTCTGAGCTGTTTTGTTTTCAGGATCTTCTTTCCTCTCCGCACCGCAGGATGAATTAATGCACCTGTTAAAAACACACTTCTCACCCCCTGATGAGATACTGTCACTCAACATTCAGACTGGCAGGTAGGGAGCGTTATTGTGCAGTGCATGCTGGGAAATGTCCCCATGCTGCTGTCCTGACAGTGGACCTCGGGGACTTCAGCTCTTTAAATTGTACCTTGATACAAGGAGGAATACTGCCGGATATGGAAAGAGCTCTGCGTTTCAACTAAACCCACCGGCTCTCCAAGGCCTGTCATCTAAAGTTTGCAGAAAGAAAATGGTTTGGGATATAAGCATGGAATATGCTGGCTTGGATTTTTTTTTTTTTTTTTTTTTTTTACAGCGCAAAGAAAAGAAGCATTACTTTTCCTGTATTTAGTTATGAACTTCAGTGAGGACACCACACAAACTTTTCTGTCTTGCTGTTTTTACCTTCTTTAAAGGAAGAGCAGAGACAATGCCCTTAGAGAAACAGAAAAACTTGCAAGGTTTCTCACTTAAGTAAGCTGCCTTGATTTAAAGGTGCCCTAGAATTAAAAATTTAATTTATATTGGCATAGTTAAATAACTCAGTACATGGAAATGACAAACTCCATTGTTTCCTCCTTCTTATATAAATCTCAACATAACACCGACTGTTACGTAACAGTCGGGATCATTAATATGTAAGACCCCAATATTTGCATATGCCAGCTCATGGCATCTGGATCTGTGCACAGCTGAATCATCAGACTAGGTAAGCAAGCAAGGACAACAGCGAAAAATGGCAGATGGAGCGATAATAACTGACATGATCCATGATAGCATGATATTTTTAGTGATATTTGTAAACTGTCTTTCTAAATGTTTTGTTAGCATGTTGCTAATGTACTGTTAAATGTGGTTAAAGTTACCATCGTTTCTTACTGTATTCACTGAGAAAAGACTGTTGTTATTTTCATTTTTAAACACTTGCAGTCTGTATAATGCATAAACACAACTTCATTCTTTATAAATCTCTCCAACAGTGTAGCATTAGCCGTTAGCCACGGAGCACAGCCTCAAACTCATTCAGAATCAAATGTAAACATCCAAATAAATACTATACTCACATAATCCGACGCATGCATGCAGCATGCATGACGAACACTTTTTTTAAAGATCCATTTTGAGGGTTATATTAGCTGTGTAAACTTTGTTTATGCACTGTTTAAGGCAAGCGCGAGCTCCGTGGGCGGGGAGGGTGAGCATTTAAAGGGGCCGCAACATGAATCTGCATTTCTAATTATGCCCAAAATAGACAGTTAAAAAAATGAATTAATAAAAAATCTATGGGGTATTTTGAGCTGAAACTTCACAGACACATTCAGGGGACACCTTAGACTTATATTACATCTTGTAAAAAAAAACGTTCGATGGCACCTTTAATTTATTTAAAATAAAATAATGTAAAATAATTGAAATGCACAGACCACATGCCCTTCTGTAATGCCCACATCCACATAACAGTCACTCTCACCTTAGTATTTAAAAGCTAGAATCAAAATTATTTTTCATTTTCCCTCTGATTCTTTGCCTCAAGACGATTCGATTGCACCCTATGACATCATTTTCTGTCATGAAAATTTTCCCACCATTTTGAATTTTCCAAAAACTCCTCCTAGGCCGTTGCTCTGATTTTCACTAAAATTGAACCAGATAATCTTCAGACCATGCTGACAAAAAGTTGTGGAATTTAAGTTGATTTGTTAAACTGTTTTCGAAAAACGTGTGAACAAATTTTATGTAGCGTTTGCGAAAATAGACATAAGGCTATATCTCCTCAACCCTTATCATATTCAGACCAAACTTGGTCCATGTCATCACAAGCATTTTGGACAAACAACAGTTTGTCCAAAAATCATAAAATCAGTCATTTGTGCCAACAGCCTTTATAGGGGTGTGAGGGGTGATTGTGTTACTTGTTGTCTTTTATGTGATTTGTATGATGATATTGAATGTGTTTTTTTGTGGACGATAAAGTGACTAACTAACATAAAAGTGGTCTTGTTAGATTCTGGGCATCATGTTAAATGATATCTAATTTTCCCATATCAGCCATTTTTTTCGGCATTGGCCATTTTGAATTTTGTATTAAAATGCTGTATTTTACGAACACGTGAACGTATCATTACAAAGCTCAGTACACAGCAAAATGAAATCAACTCTGCTTAGAGTACATATGATCCCTCTCTAAATAGTGTTAAAGGAACACTGAAGCAGAGTTATATTTTTGTGTTTCTTTTTTCTTCTGTGATTCTGCTTGTTAACAGCAGGTGTTTATCACTAATGCTCAATCATCACTTAATTAATCGCTTAATTATCTCATTAAAGGGTTAGTTCACCCAAAAATGAAAATTGTCATTAATGACTCACCCTCATGTCGTTCCAAACCCGTAAGACCCCCGTTCATCTTCGGAACACAGTTTAAGATATTTTAGATTTAGTCCGAGAGCTTTCTGTCCCTCCATTGAAAATGTATGTACAGTAAACTGTCCATGTCCAGAAAGGTAATAAAAACATCATTAAAGTAGTCCATGTGACATCAGTGGGTCAGTTAGAAGTTTTTGAAGCATCAAAAATACATTTTGGTCCAAAAATAAAAAAAACTACGACTTTATTCAGCATTGTCTTCTCTTCCGGAATCCTTTCCACTGAATTGATTCCATTGAATTGATTCCATTGAATCCTTTCATCTGTCGGCGTTGGTAATGCACTTTTACGTCGTTGTTTTTGGCGATTAGGACATCCGCCACATGCACACTTACGCACCATTTAAAAAAAAAATATCGCAATACCAAAATACAAACAATGTAGAATAGCTTGAATACAGCGTGCGTCTCCCTCAGACTGTAAACGAAGCTCGGGCGCACCAGATAACACGTCAGCAGCGTCTTACATCAGCAGCTGCGGAGTCGTGAACCCGGATTGACAACAGACCCGGAAGAGAAGACAATACTGAATAAAGTCGTAGTTTTTGTTATTTTTGGACCAAAATGTATTTTTGATGCTTCAAAAAATTCTAACTCACCCACTGATGTCACATGGACTACTTTGATGATGTTTTATTACCTTTCTGGACATGGACAGTCTACCGTACATACATTTTCAATGGAGGGACAGAAAGCTCTCAGACTAAATCTAAAATATCTTAAACTGTGTTCCGAAGATGAACAATAAAGTGAGAGGTCTTACGGGTTTGGAACGACATGAGGGTGAGTCATTAATGTCATAATTTTCATTTTTGGGTGAACTAACCCTTTAACTTTAACTCTGCTTCAGTGTTATTTTAACACTATATAGAGAGGGACCATATGTACTCTAAGCAGAGTTGATTTAACTCTGCGGATTTTGCTGTGTATGGTTCATTGGCACAATACCCTGAAGGAGTCTGAGAAGTTTCAGACCAGCGCCACCTAGTGGTGAAAAAATAATTGACATGCTTATAACTTTGGATGTGGGACACCTCCTTGGATTCCTGAAGCCTTGCCGAGTCCAACTATACCAAACATACTAGGTTTTGCCTTGTGGTTAGTGCAATGTTGTGATTTAGCATTTAAACAACATTCACAAAATTCTTCGAATCTGTTAGTTGGATCGAGATGAAACCACCTTAGGAAAATTGAAAACATAGGTGATTGACTATATGCTAATAGCCAAATGTCAAAATTTTGATAGTATGTGGCAAAAAAAATGTGTTTATCAAATTATGTGTTCATGCATATAAAAACAATTGACACACTTATATATGGAGGCACTTTGAGGACACACAAAAGCGGAGGGACTGCGCTATAATTGAACAAAACATAAAAAATTGGCTTTTACTACAGTACTGTTGGTCTGATTGACATGCAGTGTCTTTGTCTCAGTTGCTATCATAGTCCGTTATGACATTGTTGGTCTGTTTGTTTGCTTCTGTTGTGCTTGGCCCCTTAATTGCTACTTGCAGCTATATTTATTTTTGCTATTCCTTTTGGTGATATTAGTGGCTCATCCTCAATATATTATTATTCTTCATTAGATCTGTGGGATCTTGTTGAAATAAAAATCACTAACAGCCAGTATGAGAGAAAAGAAGCACTCAAAAAGACATATGTGGCTTTCAGAGGTGATATGAGAAGAGTAACATAGCAGTAACATCTCCTTCTGTACATCGGCTCGATACTGAAGCCTTTGGGCGATTCTTAATTCTCTCAAATGGAGGCAGTATTTATCACATTACTGTTCCACCTGAATCATTTCATACCTGAACCTGTGAGTCTGTTTGCAATGGGAAAGAGAAATGTGTTTGTTTCCTGCACTGGCGATCAGCAGCCATCACTGTGTGCCAATTTATCAATGAGTCACCGAGACCATTTCAGCCGCTCTCATCCTGGATATAAATTACTGTGCAGCAACATCAACCTCTGTGTGTGTGTGTGTGTGTGTGTGTGTGTGTGTGTGTGTGTGTGTGTGTGTGTGTGTGTGTGTGTGTGTGTCCAGGTCACAATTCACCTCAAAATCAAACAAACAAACAAAAAAATACTATTTTAATGCCATTGGGATTTTTATACTGTAACATTATTTTCCACAAAAACAAAGCACGTTTCCTCCCAAATTCTCATTTTTATAATAAAAAAAAAAAAGTGTCATCCTCATTACCAGTGTTCTGGTTATTCTCATTCTCATTGGTGATTCTCATTATACCTTGTCCATGAATATGGTACAAAACAGAATATAAACAAATGGTCAATGAAAGATACCAAATATTCAGAAAATGACACTCATCTACCTATAGATATGATACAAACGTATATGAATATTTACATGTACGTATACACATGGTGTATATTATATATATATATATATATATATATATATATATATAAGCAATAGAACAAATACTAACATTATAACATTATATTATACTGTTATAAATACATAATTGTCATGAAAATAATGCCACAATAAAAAAAATAAATAAAAAAAAATCATAATGCTCCTGAAAATAGTATCTGTTTTCTTTATGAAAAATATTTTTCGTTATTTTGTGGGTGAAATATGACTTGCACATGTTTTTGACAGGTTTCATGAGATTCCCCATTATATATGACTGATTATCAATAAAGGACGGTCAATCAATCAAACACTACTCATCTGATGAAAGCTCACTGGTGTATGCTATATCCCGGCTCCGGCTCCATCCTGTGGGAGAATGACGTGCTTAGTCTGACATGATAAGTGCCTCTGTTTTCTAATTTTATCCTTCTGTCATCTGTCTAGCACTTCTGCAGCTCGGAAAATGACAAATCTGCCGTCTAGAGAATGAGAGAGAGACAAAGAGAAAAGTCACATTATTGAGGACACTTGAACGCACTGATTTTCCCAGCAGCCCCTCTGATGAGATCAATAAGTGTTTGTGTGTTCGGTCTGTCTCTCCATCTGTCTCTCTCTCTTGAACAAACACACAATAACACATCAAAAGATTCAAAGAGCATTAAAGGATATAGTTCATTGAAAAATTAAACTTCTGTCATTGGTTACTAGCCTTCATGCTGCTCTAAACCAGATGTCCAGAGTAACAGATGGTTTTCAGAGAAATGGACTCTTTTATCTCAAAAGATCAATGAAAGCTTGATATATGTGACCTCTTTTAATAATTTCTAAAAGTTCAACAAAGCCACATGAACATTTTCATCTGATTTTCAGAAAATGAGTGTGCATCAACGATTCGTGATGCTGCTGTACCGTATGATAAACAGAGAAATAGATGAATAAATGATTCTCTGGCTTCCCCTTCAGCTCTCCCAAAGACTAGCTTCATTTAGTTTGTTGTTTTGTCACATTTAATCACTGCAATGCAAATACAAAATATCAGTCTGTCTAATCACATACATCTTGAGCGCTATATAAGGCTATTCTTCAAAAATGCATCTGTTCCGTAAGAAAGTCAGTCATAGAAAAAAGGTTCAATATAGAACTCTGGGGTTCTTGATTCAATTTTAAAGAACCCTTTTTGTCTAAAGGAGAAATGTCTTAAAGGGGACCTATTATGCCTCTTTCAAAAGATAAGTCTCTGGTGTTCCAAGAATGTGTCTGTGAAGTTTCAGCTCAAAATCCCCCACAGATCATTTATTACAGCTTGTCAAATTTGCCCTTATTTGGGTGTGAGCAAAAACACGCCATTTTTGTGTGTGTCCCTTTAACCCTCTGGGGTCTGAGGATTTTTGGGGCCCTGGAGAAGTTTTGACATGCCCTGACATTTGTGCTTTTTTCAGTTGTTCATAAACATATAAATGACAAAAGTGTCATTACACTGTATTCAGCACAAACTAGGCTACAATAATACGTGAGGAACATGTATGTACATGTTTGTGTTTTTGAAGGAATAATGTTTATGCGTGGTTATTGAAAAAACAAAAAACTTAAGTCACTGAAATAAAGCCAAAAAAAAAAATAATATTAAATCTGTGTTCACAAGACTTCTGGGTATTGGAGGTTGTAGACTAGAGTTTTTGCTTCAGAATGATGTAAAATTATTCTGCCTACTCCTTCATATAAAACAATAGAGAGATTTAAATTTTGTAAGACACTTTTTGTCAAGAAACACAGTATGCGTGGAGGCGTGAATCTGCATGAATAATGGGCCATTTACACCTGAGAAGACAAAAGAATCACATAATAATGACCTGAAATGACTTGCATATTAATGAGGCCTTTCAGTCAGGTAGGCTGTGAAAAAAAACCCTCTGTAATAATGTCTCAGCTCATCATAAACAGCAATACTGTGAAATATTATTACAATTTAAAATAATGGTATTCTATTATATTCTTTAAAATATAATGTATTTCTGTGATGCAAAGTGTCTGAACAATTATGTTACCTCTGTGGCATTTCATATAGGCTTTTAGCTTAAAAGCATGCACATTTGGAGAAATATTGATGGATTCTCATGTTTATGTAAATTTTCTATACACAGGGGTAATATTTATTGTCATCATTATGAGTGCTGGATACTGTGTTTTCAATTCATACTTGCAGCTGGAGGGCGCTCTGTACACCTTTAGTCCACAAATTAATCTAAAGAAGGACAACCATGTGACTCTCCAGGAACTAACAGAGGCCAGAGATCGCTATATCATCCAGATAAACACTTTTCAAGACAATAAATACACGATTGAGATGATGTATGCATGCATTGCCTCAGTATTTGCCTCTGAATAGCGCTGGCTCCGTTGGCGTGGCCGCATTAGTGGATAATGAGCTGAATCACGGATTTCTGACATGGCTCTCTTTTCATACAGATTACATAAACAGAGAATATTTGTTTTTGACTTACACGATTTAAAACCAAACATTTCTGGTGTATAGCTCTTAATTGTATGTGCAACATTGACGGAGTATTTTGAGTCTCTTTCACACTGGTAAGAAAAAAACCGCGGTGGTCACGCCGGCGTGACCGCCGACCTGAGGGAGTTAAATGCAAATGAGCTGCTGCTCCTGCCCCCTTTCCAGAAGAGGGCGGAGCTTTAACAGCTCACACTTCAGTTGCTCAACAACAACAAAGCTGGAGAATCTCACGCAGCCAAAATGACAATTGTTAATAACAGTGTTCAGCCTTACATTTGCACAGACATAAATTAATTAAGGTCAATTTTGGGGTGCATTATCTTCAAATATTAAACTAAAACACTGCGTCTTTAGTGGCTCAGATGTTGGGAGAAAATGAAAAGTCTTATGTTCAGTCTTGCATCTAAAAACAAAACACCAGGATTGCTTACGGGACATTGTTGACAATGTACAGTGTACAAGTCGCTTAGGGCGGAAACTATGCTAATTCAGGACTGTCACTCAGCAGCCATGGGCGGGGCCTGAGCAGTGTGATGTCACACTGAATCAAAACGGCATGACTGCTTTGGATTAATGGGGATAAAAAATGAGTGGGTGGATTTTTATTAGGGTGATTGTGTTCACACACTGCCAACTCATATTTATGTCCAAACACCATGTAAAAGTGGATTTTGCATAATAGGTGCCCTTTAAATGATTGCATAATACTTTTATGGATTTTTTATTTCAATTTCTCTAGTGATGAAGTACGTTTACAAGCTGTTTAATTCATAAAATGTCACTTAAAATTTAACAAAATTAATTAAAACTAAACTAACTAAAACTTTCTGACATTTTTGGTGCATGAGATTGTCCTGTTTTGTTGTTGCCGGTATGCCGGAGCATGAGCTCTTGAAGCTCCGCCCTCTTCTGGAAAGGGGGCCGGGTGCAGCAGCTTATTTGCATTTAAAGGGACACACTTAAAAACAGCGCATTTTTGCTCACACCCAAAAAGTGGCAATGATCGGGTATATTGAGCTGAAACAACACATACACACTCTGGTGACACCAGAGACTTATATTACATCTTAATATAATAGGTCCCCTTAAAAAATAATAATAACATGACAACTAACAAGCTAACAAAAACACAATGCATGAATGAAAAGTTGACCAATACCATTTCCAATCATGTGCTGGAATTTAATTCCATAATTTTCACATGATGTTACTACAGCACACATTAAGAGACTGAGACTGAGTCTCCCTGGTGTTCAGCTCAAAGAACAAGGACAGTTATGGCTGGAATCCACAATCCTCTACTCCACGAGCTGCTGTCTTATTTATAAGGCCACCGGAAGAATCACAGGAGTCGTCTTCATGCATACATCATTACTGTCTGAGACTGCAGATTATTAAATATGAAGTCTTATTCATCCAGGATTTCCTGGGGCCGCATGTAGAATCAGGAGTCATTGCTAAAGGTTTGTATTTCTGCCATGTAATTGGTCAAACTCATCTCCTGATGAGATGAGAATAGCAAAACACATTCTGCACCATCCACATTTGCATTTCTGTTCTTGACAGATGGTTTCTTGTTGACCAAGTGCTTCATGGTAAAAGTACTAAATTACAGAGCTCTCTCCGGTGCTCCTCATCACGGATCTGAGATGTTCATCTGAGAGGCTTTTCAGTCTCTCACACTTCACAACAAACAGGGAACCAAACAGAGCTATATACTTTTTCAATAAAACATCAGTAATTAGTGCCAAAAAAAAAAAAAAAGCCTGGAAATATCAGGGATTTGGAAATGTGTTATTTCCAGGCCTGAAAAAGACATGAAAATTAACTAAATATATACTTTTTCTCATCATTATCAGCTCTAGGATACTTCAGCAGCTATATCCTTTTCCAATTGCTCTTTTCAGTGCAATTTTCTATAAATGATTGGTAACACTTTAGTATAAGGAACACATATAAACTATTAACTATGACTTTTCCCCCAATAAACTTATAATTTACTGCTTATTAATAGTTAGTAATTGTCTAGCAATCACCAGACCAAGCTCAATTTAAAGGTGCCCTAGAATTAAAAATTGAATTTATCTTGGCATAGTTGAATAACAAGAGTTCAGTACATGGAAATGACATACAGTGAGTCTCAAACTCCATTGTTTCCTCCTTCTTATATAAATCTCATTTGTTTAAAAGACCTCCGAAGAACAGGCGAATCTCAACATAACACCGACTGTTACGTAACAGTCGGGATCATTAATATGTACGCCCCCAATATTTGCATATGCCAGCCCATGTTCAAGGCATTAGACAAGGGCAGCCAGTATTAAATAGTTAAATAACTCAGTACATGGAAATGACAAACTCCATTGTTTCCTCCTTCTTATATAAATCTCAACATAACACCGACTGTTACGTAACAGCATGAATCGGCACATTTCTAATTATGCTTCAAAATAGGCAGTTAAAAAAATTAATAATAAAAAAACTATGGGGTATTTTAAGCTGAAACTTCACAGACACATTCAGGGGACACCTTAGACTTATATTACATCTTGTAAAAAAACGTTCGATGGCACCTTTAAAATTGAACATTGGTCTGGGGAGTCTGTATGTATTTTCTACTGCACAAGAGGCGTGATCAACGAGCATTATTCACGCAATTGGATAGTCCTTCAACCAATCAGATCAACGATCCGGGTGACGTACTTTGTATCAACCACGTGACTGCTTCATATTCTGATTCACATAACGTGAACCCTTGCGCAGATGTGAAGTGTCATTTGCTTTTTAGCCATAATACGAATAAATATTTACATGTTCCGTTTGTATTTATTCCCAGTTCATACTTCATTCTATGACAATCATTTATTTTGATAATATATATGCCAAAGCTTGCCTATTTTTCTCCCCAAAATTTATTCAGACTCATTTATTCAAATTGTGTAAGTAAAATGACTTTTTTCATGTATAATAATTTACATTGTTTTCATACGCTTTTCATAGCACAAACTGATTTATTACATGAAACCGTAATGTGCACCGTGTTGAAAAGCTTTGAGTAATGAACCTTTTTACGATACACTTGAGGGGAAAGCCTCGGTGCTTCGCAAAGCTTCATTTCGCCATCACTATCATTCAGCATCGTCAAGAGGTTAAAAGGAATTGGATTGATGGTTGTGCTTGCCGTCGCTTCTCTATCGTCATCGTGTTATACCCGGCAATAGCGAGCAAGGTGGATAAGCCAGTCTATGATTGGTTCCCTCAAAAGTGTAACAGAAGCAAGTAGAAATGAATGTACGGGTTTCCAGACTGAGTTGCCGGGCGAAATCAAATCGCCGGCAGATCAGGCTGGGTTTACCCAGTCTAAGTTAGTAAGGTAGTTGTTCAGTTTAGGTATAGGTTAGGATTAAGAATGTAAGGCATTAATATGTGCTTAAAAAGTACTAATAAATAGCCAATATTCTAGTAATATGCATGCTAATAAGCAACTAGTTAAAAGACCCTAAAATAAAATGTTACCAAATGATTGTATCTAGTTATCATGAACAAAAAGAAATGTCAGTAAAGATATGGTAGCATTTAACTATAAGGTATCATTTATAAACATTAGTTAATGCATTAACTGACAATGAGCAATATATATTTTAGAGAATTTATTAATCTTGGTTAATGTTCAAGTTAGTTCACAGTGCATTAACTAATATTAACAGATAAGACTTGATGTTAATCCTTTTTTAGAAAATGTACAGATTATTGAGTATTGTTCATTAGTTAACTAGTGTAGTTAACTAATGTTAACAAATGAAACCTTATTGTAAATAAAAATTTAAAAAACACCAGCTTAATTTGATGATTGAATGTTTTTGTGAGAGCTGTTAGCAATTGCAATTTAATTTAAATGTGAGGAAGAATTTAAATGATTTCAAGGAAATTAACTGTAATTAAAGCTGTCAACTGCTTTGAAAAATGGGAGGAACAACACTTAGCTACAGTGAATTTCTCTGAGGAGTCATTTCATAAAAATAATTAACATGTCCCTGATCATGCAAAAATAATGATAATAAATATATGCATAAATAATCACATAAAAGTTCTATGAGTAATATAATTAAAACTATATGGTCGATGTGTTTTTCATGGAGCAGAACATCAGCACAGCTGCTTTAGGAGAAACAGACTGTAAATACACACAAACTCAACAAGAAAAAGCAGAGCTAGTGCAGCCTGAGATGATTATCGTCAGACAGAATGATAACACTATGTTGACAGCTCACTTTAGACGACCAACTACTGTATAAGTGGCTTTACAACTACATGTCAACTTAATCTACTAACCCAAACCCTAACCTAACAGTCTACTAATACAACGGGTAGTGAGAATGACGTCAACTAACTCTCATAAACTCTCATTGCAAAGTTAGTTAGTAGTTAGTAGAATGTCTAAAGTGAACTATCAAAATAAAGTGTAACTATCAAAATATATACACCATGTATACTGTACATCAGAGCAATTTACACTTAACACTTTTACATAGAATAGTTTTTATTTGGGTAAATCTGTCTTCTTCTGGCCTGACTTTACAACCTGGATCAGTCAAAGAGGAGACCGCGAAATAAGCAAGGTTGTTGTTGTTTTCTACTTTCTGAATAAAACTATGATGAAATCAATCGACTGAATGCTTCAGTCAACATCAGTCCATCTTTTCCTCTAGTATTGTTAGTTTGTTTGAGTTTGTGTGGAAAGCATTGATCAGGTGAGCACCTGACCTCCTGTAGAGATGGACACGGCTGCTTCTGCTTCAGACTACAGAATAAATGATGCATTAACACACATCATATATATGAACAGAACTCTAATACTACTTATATACCTTAATATACATGCATATAATGTATATATACACAGTGGGTACGGAAAGTATTCAGACCCCCTTAAATTTTTCACTCTTTGTTATATTGCAGCCATTTGCTAAAATCATTTAAGTTTATTTTTTTCCTCATTAATGTACACACAGCACCCCATATTGACAGAAAAACACAGAATTGTTGACATTTTTGCAGATTTATCAAAAAAGAAAAACTGAAATATCACATGGTCCTAAGCAGGGCTTGACATTAACTTTTTTGCTCACCAGCCACTGTGGCTAGTGGTTTTCCAAAGTTACTAGCCACTCAGCATTTTCACTGGCCACAATTTTGCTGTTGGGAAATTACATTTTATATGATTAAAGTTGACTTTGGCATGCTAAAATTACTTGATTTTGAGTCATTTTACTTGATTTGGAAGATTTAAAACCCTTTAAAACTTTCAGATTGACTACCTAAATCAAGACTAGGCCTACATGGTATATCAGCTGGTATGTACAGGTGAATAATATGAACATAATATGATACATTTTATAATTGTAAGTTATTTATAAGTTATTTTTGCTATATTGTTTTATATTTTGACTATATAAAAAGAACAAAGAAGCAAATTAGCAAATTACAAATACAATAGTAAATTAAATAGCCTAAACTTTTCAGATACAGTGGGTTAATTATTACCCACCTGTTTACGTCCACTTAAGCCATAACCAACTGTATCCACGCGAGATACTCCACACGATGGACATTTTGATATCTGTGTGTGCGTGTATTTGACTGTTCCGGCACGAGGAGAACTGACCGCGCGCGCGTCAGAGAGAGAGAGCGCTTCTGTTGTGTCCTTTACAGTCTTGTGTCTCATTCAGCACGATTCCGCCGATCCCGCCTTCACTAACTGCAAGTTAATTGATAACGAATTGTGATCGGATTGTAATTTTGTGCTACGACGAGTTTAGCTACATTTCATTTGACTGTAGGCTGAAATTATATTCAACCCGCCAAAGTGGCTAGTGGGAGTGGTTGTCTTACCCGCCACAGCTGAAATCTACCCGCGTTTGGCGGGTTGGCGGGTGTTAATGTCAAGCCCTGGTCCTAAGTATTCAGACCCTTTGCTCAGTATTTAATAGAAGCAGCCTTTTGATCTAATACAGCCATGAGTCTTTTTGGGAAAGATGCAACAAGTTTTTCACACCTGGATTTGGGGATCCTCTGCCATTCCTCCTTGCAGATCTTCTCCAGTTCTGTCAGGTTGGATGGTAAACGTTGGTGGACAGCCATTTTTAGGTCACTCCAGAGATGCTCAATTGGGTTTAAGTCAGGGCTCTGGCTGCGCCATTCAAGAACAGTCACGGAGTTGTTGTGAAGCCACTCCTTCATTATTTTAGCTGTGTGCTTAGGGTCATTGTGTTGTTGGAAGGTAAACCTTCGGCCCAGTCTGAGGTCCTGAGCACTCTGGAGAAGGTTTTCGTCCAGGATATCCCTGTACTTGGCCGCATTCATCTTTCCCTCGATTGCAACCAGTCGTCCTGTCCCTGCAGCTGACAAACACCCCCACAGCATGATGCTGCCACCACCATGCTTCACTGTTGGGACTGTATTGGACAGGTGATGAGCAGTGCCTGGTTTTCTCCACACATACCACTTAGAATTAAGGCCAAAAAGTTCTATCTTGGTCTCATCAGACCAGAGAATCTTATTTCTCACCATCTTGGCAAACTCCATGCGGGCTTTCATGTGTCTTGCACTGAGGAGAGGCTTCCGTCCGGCCACTCTGCCATAAAGCCCCGACTGGTGGAAGGCTGCAGTGATGGTTGACTTTCTACAACTTTCTCCCATCTCCCGACTGCATCTCTGGAGCTCAGCCACAGTGATCTTTGGGTTCTTCTTTACCTCTCTCAGCAAGGCTCTTCTCCCCTGATAGCTCAGTTTGGCCGGACGGCCAGCTCTAGGAAGGGTTCTGGTCATCCCAAACGTCTTCCATTTAAGGATTATGGAGGCCACTGTGCTCTTAGGAACCTTAAGTGAAGCAGAAATTGTTTTGTAACCTTGGCCAGATCTGTGCCTAGCCACAATTCTGTCTCTGAGCTCTTCAGGCAGTTCCTTTGACCGCATGATTCTCATTTGCTCTGACATGCACTGTGAGCTGTAAGGTCTTATATAGACAGGTGTGTGGCTTTCCTAATCAAGTCCAATCAGTATAATCAAACACAGCTGGACTCAAATGAAGGTGTAGAACCATCTCAAGGATGATCAGAAGAAATGGACAGCACCTGAGTTAAATATATGAGTGTCACAGCAAAGGGTCTGAATATTTAGGACCATGTGATATTTCAGTTTTTCTTTTTTAATAAATCTGCAAAAATGTCAACAATTCTGTGTTTTTCTGTCAATATGGGGTGCTGTGTGTACATTAATGAGGAAAAAAATGAACTTAAATGATTTTAGCAAATGGCTGCAATATAACAAAGAGTGAAAAATTTAAGGGGGTCTGAATACTTTCCGTACCCACTGTGTGTATATATATATATATATATATATATATATATATATATATATATATATATATATATATATATATATATATATATATATATATATATATATACACACACACACACACACAGAGAATGATTGTGTGTATTATTGGTTATATAAAAATTTTATGATTTCATTTAAATAGGGTCTAAATATAATATATAATTCAAACATAATTTATTTTGATGTATTATAAATGTCTTAATTATATAAATAAATGGCCTCATTGTTTCTATAATTAAATCCTTCAATTAAAGGCCACAACAGTTTTTTTTTTTTTTTTTGCTAAAAATATGAAATATATCATATATTATATTGCATTTAATCAAAATAACGTTACATAAATTATTTCTATAATGAAACCCTTTAAAGGCGTCACTCACCACAATTTACAATTTATTTCATGAATAATTTATTTGATTGTGAAAAATAAGCAAGCTAACAAATTTACACATCTAAAATGTGTCTTGGAAATCTTTTGAACAGAATGTTTCGGTCAGTTCCACACGTCAGCCTCCATTAATCTGACTGTATGTGTATAATTTGGTTTTGAGAGCTGAAAGTGAGAATGAGGTTTCTGGAGAGACAGACGGTGTCAGTGTGTGACCTGAGCTCCGTCCTACAGGACAAACAACAGCAGAGACGACATTCACAGCAGGCCTCCTCTCCACTATCATCCGTCTGTGTCAGAGAGAGAGACAGAATGATACTTGTAAATGCACAAACACACATGAGCTTCCTGCTGACATCTGTACACACACACACAAACACACACAGAGGGATCAGGTCTCTAAATGACACTGACAGCTCAATTCTTCTTGTTCCTGTGTTTTTCTATCCCTCTATTTCTGCCCGTCTCAATGAGCATCAATCTGACAGACCCTCTACTGGAAAAACAAGTTGCAATGCCAAACACACATGCACACACACACTTAAACACACACCCTGTACACTTGAAGTGCCCGCCATCACGCCGCACACGCAACATCAAGGTCTGTAAGATAGGATGCAGAACTGAAATACAAACTTAAAAGTAGTTAAAATTTTAATGATTTATACTTTTGTAAAACTGATGTTTTAATGTTCAGCTGTGTTGAATTTCATTGAAGTCATATCAACTGAAATTCAAATTCTGACTTGGCAACTGCAGTCATTTAATCTGGAAGCATCAAAGCTGCATGTCTGCTTGAAATTTCACAAGGCTAGACTCCAGTAACAGCTAAATGGGAAACACATTATATATAATGTTACTACAGACTATAAATATGGTTAAATACAAAAGATGAATTCAATTAAGCAGGTATCAGAGATATCTCAAGGATAATGCAAAGGCAAGAGATTACTCAAAAATATAACTCGTAGGAATCAGTTCATGATTTAAAATTATACAACGTTATCATTTCACAGGAAAAGGTGTCTAAACATACAAAATGTCCGTCACCTTCAGACATGCCCTCATCTCTCATTCTCTCGTTCACTGCTGAGTCTCTCGGAGCGTGAAGCTTCATTTAGGCTGCGTGTCGCTGACTAAAGCCCTTGACCTGCTGTTTGCAGCGATCGGCTCTTTCATTTGTGAGCACTTAAGCTCAGTTTGTTCTAATTATCAGCTCTCTGATGAGCTTTTGGGGGGAGAGCTAGTGAACTTCTAATTGTCTATTGACATTACCCATCCATTTGTAAATCTAGTTCACTGACTGCACACGACGCCTGCAGTGAACTATTTGATTTGGGGTCGGTGAGATTTTTAAAATGTTTTTGAAAGAAGTCTCATATGCTCACCAAGTCTGCATTTATTTAATCAAAAATACAGTAAAATAGTGAAATAATATTACAGTTTAAATTAACTGTTTTCTATGTGAGTATATTTTAAAATGTAATTTATTCCTGTGATGCAAAGCTGAATTTTCAGCATCACTCCATTACTGTCACAATAGATGATTTACTGTCACTTTTGATCAATTTCAATCCTTGCTGAATAAACATTAATCTTTTAAACTTTTGAACAGTAGTGTATATAATCTTAAGCCACTTTATCAGGTACACCTGTTCAACTGCTCATTAACACAATATCTAATCAACCAATCACATGTAGACACTGACTTGTTGCCTTGCTGCCTTATCAGGCAATGACATTTGCGCATGAAGGCACCTCACGAAAGACAGAATTCTGAGACAGTTTAATGATCTACAGCAAAATAGAGCAAGCTTTGGTGATAACTAAGCGAATATTTCATTACTACAATAGTAATTTCTCGCCAGAAATGCATTAGAAGTGGAAAACATTGGTGAAAATGTACACACAAACTGAACACCAACCGCAACATTCAGATGGCATCTTTATTTTTTGGCTCAACTCACAGAATGGAAAGCACAGTATTGTGGGATATCAAAGGGAGTGAAGGATATATCTATGCTGCCTTCAAAAACTGATCAGATGAAGGTATCTCAGGAGACAGGAAGTGTAGCTAACGTTGGATTTGGACGTGCCTTGAATGTGTCCTCCGAAGGCAGCGTTTTTAAGCTTTCGGACGCAGCCATGATCAAGACGATCCGCTGAAGTTCAAACTGAGCATCAGAATGAGGAAGAAAAGTGAATTAAGTGATTTTGAACGTGCCGTGGTTGTTGATGTCAGACGGGCTGGTCTGGGTATTTCAGAAACTGCTGATCTACTGGGATTTTCACACACAACCATCTCTAGGGTTTACAGAGAATGGCCCAAAAAAGAGAAAATATCCAGTGAGTGTCAGTTCTGTGGGAGGAAATGCTTTGTTGATATCAGAGGAGAATGATCAGACTGGATCAGCTGATAGAAAGACAACAGTAACTCAAATAAGCACTCGTTACAAACGAGGTGAAGAGCATCTCTGAACACACAACATGTCCAACCTTGAAGCAGATGATCCACAGAAGCAGAAGACACTCCTGAGAACAGCTACAATTCACACACCCTCAACAAAACTGGACATTAGAAGACTAATGAGTCTGATTTCTGCTGCGCCTTAGGGTCAGAATTTGGAGTAAACAACATGAAAGCATGGACCCATCCTGCCTTGTATCGGTTCAAGCTGGTGCTGTAATATAATTTTCTTGGCACACTTTTGGCCCCTTAGTTCCAGCTGAAAATAGTTTTTGTTTTATTTAAAGTGGGGTGGTATAATGCTATTTCATGCATTCTGACTTATTTACACTGATAAAGAGTTTCATTCTCATGCTAAACATGGCCAAAGTTTCAAAACACGACTTGGACGTATGACGGAGTGCCAAATCCACTACTTCCAGTTTCGGTACAGGATTCTGAGAGTTTTTTTCGAGTGTGTCCTGTATGACGTCAAAACAGAGTGGAATTCTTTGTATAGGCACTTCTCCATGATAAGCGTGCACACACACATCTCCCAGAGCGAGAGCACGCCCATCAACACGTTTCGTTTGGGATACGGAAGCTGAGAGATTTTTCAGCAATGGCTGTGTCCCAATTCAGGGGTGGCACCCTTTGAAGGCTGCATACATCATGGAGGCAGTCTCATTTAAGAAAAATAACCATTAGATTAAGAAATTACAGAATTTTACACCTCACAATGAATACCAGTCAATTTTATTACAGTTACTTTTCTTAAATAAGACATCCTTGATGAAGTATGCAGCCTTCAAATGTGACCTCTGGAGGACGCAGCCTCCGAAATGAGACGCAGCTCCTGTCACCAAAGGAGCGTGTTTTTGGTTGTGAGGGAAAGTTTAGCTTTTTCAGTTTCCCAAAGAACCCAGCATTAAGGGAACAGAGGATGAAGTTTGTTTTTCCAGGTTGTGCATGTATGTTTGTTTGTTCACAGGATTTCGGTGATGAATGCTTTGTAAACAAGTCCCAGTTTGGCGCTGGATTCGCAGATCACAGGCGGTGAGTAAAGCTGCATCAGATGTCTGTGTTTTGTTGGCAACTGGCACACAAGTGCATATAATGTAAACAACACAAATGTTTTTGTTCCCTTTTTATTTATAATGATGTCGCAGCTAGCAGACGATCTCTGAGCAGAAGCTGTGTGCACTCGTGACTCTTTAGCTCCGCCCACAGCACTGACGGCAGACACGCCTCCAGGATCTTGGCTTTTTTCAGAAAGACTCAGTTTAGCATATCTATCTTTTATAAATATGATAAAATTAAAGACTTTTCGGAGATATGAAGGATGCATGGTTACTCTATATGTACTCAAGATTAACATGAGATTGGCAGAAACTGTGTGTGATCCCCCCCTGCCTTTAAGGCCCAAAACATGGTCCACACAATACACAATGCAATCTTCTAGCTACGCAAGTGCATTTCATGCACCACTGTGTTCACAAAAAGTGACAGAAATTATATGTTGCCTCAAGTACATACTGCAATCTACATCGAAATCCAAACAGAAAGAGAGACACTTATGGTTGCACTTCACACGAGGCTGTTGAGCTGCTCCAGAATGAGAATTGAGATCAAATCCGAGGATGGAAAGACAAACAAAAAACTTTGTGTTTTCATAGATTAACGAGTGCTAAGAAAAGATGCAGATTGTTCTCTTTCCTCCAGAATGGCGTAACCATCACCTGTAACTACATCTCTGTGTGGATATAGAGGCGTGGGAGGAGACGCGTCACACAGTGATTTATTCACTTCTCCACTACTGATTCAATTGAGCCGCCCATCGGGTGGGCACCTCAGGAAATCCTGAGACTCATTCAGTGCACATTTCCTGTGGTATTTTGTCATAGTGCTTTTTACAAAATACAGATTTTTAACAGAATCAATTATGCAAACTTCATCAAATATGGGACAAATTCAAATTAAAGCATCATGAGTTTGTGTCCTGGGATTTTTTCATTTTTATATTCATGTTTAATGAAGCTTTACAGAAACTCATTCTCTTTCATTCTCTTTTAATGTGCATTCTCTGATAAGAAAACACTTTACAACAAGGTTTCATTTGTTAATTAACATTATTACACGGCTCTGTGGAATACTTGATTCTGATTTGTTAATCGCGCCACCCAGCGGTATGTTATTCCCTGATAACAACTGCTAAAAACACACAGGCTCATCTGGGTAACTGAAGTCTGCAGCGCTATCCACCTTATTCCTACCATGATGCTTTGCGAGAATTATGGGTGTAACCTCCGTTAAAGGTGCAATGTGTACATTTTAAGAGGATCTATCAACAGAAATGCAGTATAATATACATAACTATGTTTTCAGTGGTGTAGAGAGACCTTAGATAATGAAATGTTGTGTTTGTATTACTTTAGAATATCTACATACACCGCGGGTCCCCTTACATGTTAACCCTCAGGGGTCTGAGGATTTTTGGGACCCTGGAGAAGTTTTGACATGCCCGGACATTTGTGCTTTTTTCAGTTGTTCATAAACATATTAATGGAAAACGTGTCATTACACTGTATTCAGCACAAACTAGGCTACAATAATATGTGAGGAACATGTATGTACATTTGTGTGTTTTTTTTGAAGGAATAACGTTTATGCGTGGTTATTGAAAAAACAAAAAACTTAAGTCACTGAAATAAAGCCAAAAAATATATATTAAGTCTTTGTTCACAAGACTTCTGGGTATTTGAGGTTGTAGACTAGAGTTTTTGCTTCAAAATGAGGTAAAAATTATGCTGCCTGCTTGTTCATATAAAACAATAGAGAGATTTAAATTTTCTAAAACATATTTGGTCAAGAAACACAGTATGCGTGGAGGCGTGAATAATCATGAATATTGGGTGATTCTCACCTGAGAAGACAAAATAATCACATAATAATGACCTGAAATGACTTGCATATTAATGAGGCCTTTCAGTCAGGTAGGCTGTGAAAAAACCCTGTGATCATGATTCAAATCTCATCATGGTGTAAATCAAACATACAGAAAAAACAGCAATACTGTGAAATATTATTACAATTTAAAATAATGGTATTCTACTATATTCTTTAAAATATAATGTATTTCTGTGATGCAAAGTGTCTGAACAATTATGTTACCTCTGTGGCATTTCATATAGGCTTTTAGCTTAAAAGCATGCACATTTGGAGAAATATTGATGGATTCTCATGTTTATGTCAATTTTCTATACAGAGGAGTAATATTTATTCATTATTTATTGTCGTCACTGTGAACGCTGGATACTGCGTTTACAATTCATACTTGCAGCCGGAGGGCGCTCTGTGCACTTTTAGTCCACAAATGCCAATGCTAAAGAAGAATAGGCAATCCAGGAAATAACTGAACAGAGGCCAGAGATCGCTAACTATGACTATTCAAAACACTTTTCAAGACAATAAATACACGATTGAGATGATGAATGCATGTATTGACTCAGAATTTGCGTCTGAATAGCGCTCCCTCCGTGGGCGTGGCCGCATTAGCGGATAATGAGCTGAATCACGGACTTCTGACATGGCTCTCTTTTCATACAGATTACATAAACACAGAAGGTTTGTTTTCGATTTGACTTACACGATTTAAAACCTGACATTTCAACGTTTTTTCAGACATAAGTCTAATTTTTTTGTGATTAGTATTCACTAAGTTACAGTTCATTTTCTGAGAACTATCAGATTGGACTTTGTTCAGAGGGAGACGAGAGATCACGCATCATGTTAGTTTTCTTTATTTTACAAAAAGCACAACATTTTGTTTTTACTCTGAGTGTACACAAATAAAAGAAGATATTCCACAGATTAAAATGGTGTATAACTCTTAATTGTATGTGCAACATTAACAGAGTATTTTGAGTCTCTTTCACACTGGTAAGAAAAAAAAATGCGGTGGTATCGCCGGCGATACCCTCAGACCTCAGAGTGCTAAGTCATCTTTTTGCGCCGGCATGTTTCTACAGCAGCCATAAACGGACAAACTGCTCCACAGAGCGCATTTGCTTGACTTTGCTTGACTGGCTACTCTCTGCTGTCACAGATGACATTTTTGTCCTGCATTGGCCACCGTAGCTTCTATATCTTACCGCTAGATGCCGCTAAAATTTACACACTGCACCTTTAAACTGTAAACAATCAGTGAAATGTTCGCTCTATGACCACAATACGCTTTTTTAAAATAACTGGGTGGAATGAGATGACATTATTCTACTCATCGTTCAACTATCGAACATTAGAAAGACATTTAAAAGTGTAAAAGCATCAACAAAGTACAGTACATTCATGAATAACAGACCATAACCCAAAAGCGCATTTTTTTCCGTAGCAATATATGGACAGAAATATCACTGTGGTAATATATATCTGTATTATGTAACATATGTTGCATTAATCAAAAATGTTGATTAATGATATTTCAAAGGTATTTCCATTATTTTGACAGATATTAAAGGATTAGTTCACTTTAAAATGAAAATTACCCCAAGATTTACTCCTCCTCAAGCCATCCTAGGTGTATATGACTTTCTTCTTTCTGATGAACACAATCAGTGATATTTTAATAAATATCCTGATGCGTCCGAGCTTTACAATGGCAGTGAATGGGACCATTGATATGAAGCTCAAGAAAGTGCATCCATCCATTATGAACGTACTCCACACGGCTCGGGGGGGGGTTAATAAGCGACGCAGTTGTTTAAGAAAAATCTGCATATTTAACAAGTTATAAAATAAAATATCAAGCTTCTGCCAAACCGTCTTTCATATTCAACTTATGAAGAAAGTGTAAAACTCTTGCAGTTCAAAGACGCTTATACTACGTCCTACACCTTCTGGAATCAACTTACAAAAAAAGCATATATGATGTGATGTTAGTCACGCTTTCTTCGTAACTTGAATATGGAAGGGCAGAAGCTAGATATTTGACTTTATAACTTGTTAAATATTTTTGTTAATTATTAAATATTAAAGATATTTTTTTTTACACAAATGCATCGCTTTGCTTCAGAAGGAGTTTATTAACCCCCCGGAGCCGTGTGGAGTATGTTTATGATGGATGGATGTGGATGGAGGCACTTTCTTCAGCTCATACTTGTGACCCCTGTTCACTGTCATTATAAAGCTTGGACACGTCAGGATATTTATTAAAATATCTCCAATTGTGTTCATCAGAAAGAAGAAAGTCATATACACCTAGGATGGCTTGAGGGTGAGTAAATCTTGGGGTAATGTTCATTTTAAAGCAAACTAATACTTTAAATTGTATTTACCTGCTTCAGAAACATTCCAGTAAATGCTGTTAATTTATGATTAGAAGTGAAAAGGGGAGACACTTAAATTTTAAAGCATCCTTGGAAAGAGATGTTAGGGTCTGGGGAGAAAGACAAGAGATTCTTAATGCACTGAATTCATGGGATATATCATAAATGAAATCGGGAGAACAGACCACAAATGCAGAGTGTATGTTGTCTTTAATACTGTTACAGCGGAATACAGAGGAAAAGAATAATGCAGCGACTGAAAAGTCAATACCAAGTGTTACGTTATTCTTCTGACATCTGAAAATAGAACATGAAGGAATTTTTATAGCTCATTCGGTCCAACTGACGGATAATGATTATTTATATTTTGAAATTATTTGTTTCATTCTTTTCAGTTCCTCAAACCGGAAGAGTCACCCATAATGCAAAACGCAGTAGGCTCGTAAGGAATAAGGTGGATACGCTTGCAATGAATGGTAGTTTTGCGTTTAGTGAGCTAATAAATTATTAAAACTCAGTCAGATCAATATTTTGATGCAAAGGGTTTATTCTGCGATAGATGTACATTATCCCTTACTTAACAAATGAGACGTTATTTTAAAGTGTTACCAGAATATTTTGACATTTATATACTAATGGACCCTGTTTATTTAGTCAGGTATGAAGTAATTAATCATAACCTGACATTAACTGATGTGTGAGATGTAATGTGATAACGACCTTTAGCAAAGTGTGAAACGCGTCCAGATTTAAATGTTCACCAAAATATGGTCACTTTGTAAACCTGTGCTAATTAATTAGGAGCTTTTCAACCACAAACACACAGAAGCTTCCTCATTGGCAGCAGGTACAAAAGTTGGCAGCTACCCATCAACCCCTGTTACTATGGCAACAGTCGTTCATTTGTTTTCAGTTGTGCTCCTGCCCTGTGTCTGCCTGCATGTGGTGTGATCGTTTTCGGCATTACCACCAGATCCAGTGAAAAATGTGAAAAACAATATATTTTTGTCCAAAGGCCTTAATAATAATAATAAAAAACAAAGATATGACATCCAAAGTAACTATTACTTTTATTGAATCCAAAAGGTTGTAATTATATTTTACTAAAGATATTTTAAAGATTTTAAAGTGTCAAAAGGTCATTCGGTTTAACCGTCCAAAGGCCAATACAGCCATTTCATTAGTGATTAAAATATCTTAAAATGTTATAAATGTATATATTTTTTTATTCTGGCATGATTTTAAAACATCATATATCAACATAGTGCAAAATTATATTAAAATTATGTGTAGAAGTCTTTGTTATGAGAAAGAATGTCTGGAAAAATGAATTTCATTGATGTCATTTGGAATAACCAATATAAAGGGACCATTTTGGATCAAGTCATGCTGTCAATATCATGTGACAGGATGTGACATCATTCAGACACCTGCAAAGGACCACATGGTCATGAAGCAAAGTAACTAACTCTCTTTTAACTATTTGAAAAATTCATGTTTTCTCTTGTTCATACGCATGTCCCGAAACATCAGGTCATTCGGTTCAACCGCTATAAAACATGGAAAATGTTGTAATATTTTAAAAACTTGTACTAAATATAAAATGTTTGATTGTCCTTTTGCTAGCTAGCTAGATATCAACCTGTTAGCATTGTTTGAAAATATCGTCATTTGGTATAACCAAAAGTGTCATTCGGTAAAACCGAAATTTTGGTTAAACCAAATGACTTTTTTGGTGACAAATTTTGTCCATCTTGGAAAAAAATGACAAAAGCAGTGTTAACTGATTATAAAAACCACATAATCTCATTGTTAACACTTAATATGTTCAAAATTAATTATGTCTCCATTATGTTTGTTTTTACACTTTTAAAAACCTTATTCGTCAATAACCCATAAACAAGTATAAACATATATATATATATATATGTTTAAATTTAATGCCAACCAATGTTGTAGTAAACTGTGGTAGTTTGGCTGAAACTATAATTGCATGCTACATTTCTCAAGAAAATATATCATGATGAATTGTGCTCATTATGAATATGTTAAAATTAAACTCATTAGTGTCACAAGAGAAGACTGATTAGAGTCAAAGCAGTGTCATCTGTAGATCATTCATCAGACACCACGGAGCAAACAAGACATCTCTGAATCATGCTGATATCTGAACTTCTGCTTTCATTCGGAACTTATTCAGACATGCTAGAGGAAAAAGCAGAAAATGACCCTATTCATGTTTCTTATTGTGCATGTTATTCTACAGACAATTTTTTTTTAATAACTTATTCTGCCCAATGATATTTTAGTATTATTGATATACTATTATGGTTTTTAATTCTATTTTGAATTATTTTCATTTTCATATTTTCTGCATTCATTTTCATTCAATTGTACTCCAACTTAAACTAAACAAAAAAGATGTTGCAACAAGTTTTTTTTTATACTTTATTTTCTTTCAGTTAATGTTTATTTCATTTCAAGTAACAACAAAGTTTTTTTTTTATGGTTTTAGTTTTTGTTTAGTTAACGATAATAAGCTATCAGGGTCAGTAAGTCTCTTCTGCTCATCAAGACTTAATACAGTAAAACAGAAATATTGTCAAATAATTTTTACAATTTAAAATAACTGTTTTCTATTTTAATATATATTAAAATGTAATTTATTCCTGTGATCAAAGCTGAATTTTCAGCATCATTACTCCAGTCTTCAGTGTCACATGATCCTTCAGAAATCATTCTGATATTCTGATTTGCTGCTCAAGAAACATTTATGATTATTATCAATGTTGAAAACAGGTGTGCTGCTTCATATTTCTGTGGAAAAACCAATACATTTTTTCAAGATTATTTAATGACTAGAAAGTTTAAAGTTCAACGTTTTTGAAATCATGTGTAATGTCTGTACTGTTACTTTTGACCAATTTAATGAATCCTTGCTGAATAAAAGTATTAATTTCTTTCAAAAACCTCTTCCCAGTATCTGTTCAGTCATTGTATCCAGCTACTGTTGTAAGTAATGCAGCCTAAAGTGTGTACTAGTGGTATCAAACTTTCTTTTAAAGACTCAAACGCAGCAGTCAAACACCCTGTGAGGCTACAGTCTTTGTCAGCTCAGCTTGATTTATTCCTGGAATGGCAAAAGAGAGGATATTTTATTTTTGGCATACACTCACAAAACATCTGTGTTGAGATGACACAGTTGTATTCTGGCATCTTCCTCACGCTGGGATGTTCCCCTCTGTGCTTTTCTGAAGCGCATGTACCTCACTGTCAGACAGACCGGAGGATCTCCTGCGTGGAAAACAAACCTGCAGATTAAACCGGGGCGATGCAAGCAAGCTGAACAAATAAAAGAAACTCATCTGCATTAGTTCTCTTATAATGTTAGTCAACGTTCCTTGTAGCAAAAAGAGTCATAATTTACAGGGAGTGCAGAATTATTAGGCAAGTTGATTTTCTGATCATATTTTTTTCCCAAGCACATTTTACCAATTCCAATCCACATCAATCTTAATAACTACTATTAATATTGTTTTTAATCATTTATAAGTGATATATAATTGTTCATGAAGGCTGGAAATGAAAAATGCCTTATATTCAGGTGTGCAGAATTATTAGGCAAGTTTTCTTTTACAGGCAAAATGAGCCAAAAAAGAGATTTAACTCAGACTGAAAAGTCAAAAATTATTAAATACTCATGAGAAGGACGCAATACTAATGCAATACTAGAAATTGCAAAGTTAAAGCATGACCAAGGGACAGCAAAATGCTCATTGGGTCAGCGGGGTCAGACAAAAACAGGTGGAAAAGAAAAGACACGTTAACTGCAAAATAATTAAGAATTATGTGTGAAACCATCAGGAACCCTTTAGTCTCCAGCGCCACCATTTTCCAGAACTGCAACCTACCTGGAGTCTCCAGAAGTGCAAGGTCTCAGGATCTCAGAGACTTAGGTTAGCTAAAGAATCCTAAAAAATGACCTGCACTTGATAAGAATCACAAGCTGAAGTGTTATAAAATACATGAAGACTGAGTTTTAATAGGGCTTATAGACAGACAGCTTGAGAATGACTCCTGATGGACCAGCACCACATCCTCTTGTACCACTGTTTGAAGAATTTATCCAGAATCTGGCAGTAAGGTGTTTGAGTTCACTTTTAGTCCATCTCTTATCCTGAAATGTCTGTCTTGCAGAGATGGACTAAAAATGATCTTCCAAAACTTACTGCCAGATTCTGGAAGATAAATTCTTCAAACAGTGGTACAAGAGGATGTGGTGCTGGTCCTTCAGGAGTCACTCTCAAGCTGTCGGTTTATAAGGCCTATAAAAACCCAGTCTTCATGTATTTTATAACACTTCAGCTTGTGATTCTTATCAAGTGCAGGTCATTTTTTAGGATTCTTTAGCTAACCTAAGTCTCTGAGATCCTGAGACCTTGCACTTCTGGAGACTCCAGGTAGGTTGCAGTTCTGGAAAATGGTGGCGCTGGAGACTAAAGGGTTCCTGATGGTTTCACACATAATTCTTAATTATTTTGCAGTTAACGTGTCTTTTCTTTTCCACCTGTTTTTGTCTGACCCCGCTGACCCAATGAGCATTTTGCTGTCCCTTGGTCATGCTTTAACTTTGCAATTTCTAGTATTGCATTAGTATTGCGTCCTTCTCATGCGTATTTAATAATTTTTGACTTTTCAGTCTGAGTTAAATCTCTTTTTTGGCTCATTTTGCCTGTAAAAGAAAACTTGCCTAATAATTCTGCACACCTGAATATAAGGCATTTTTCATTTCCAGCCTTCATGAACAATTATATATCACTTATAAATGATTAAAAACAATATTAATAGTAGTTATTAAGATTGATGTGGATTGGAATTGGTAAAATGTGCTTGGGAAAAAAATATGATCAGAAAATCAACTTGCCTAATAATTCTGCACTCCCTGTAGTTTTAGGACCAATTTTCCACTCTCTGATTCTTATAGTTAAACAGGCTGCATTTTTAACCTCTGAAATGATCTCTGTCATCAGTATTATTACAGTATGTGAATTGGAGATCTTCTATGATATTAACTCTTTGAATAATGTCTGTGGATGTGGTTCCTCTAGGCGTACAGCACCTGTCCTCAGACTCGTCCAGTACGTTTCAATAATTCACCTCTGCATGATGTCCTGGATGTTGCTCTGTTCCCAAACACAGTTAGCTGCCTCGCTGTCTACACAGTATGGAGCGCCTAAGGGGACATGGTGATGGAAAAAAAATATGGGATGGGAGGAAAACTTTGCATTTTCTCACCAAAGTATTGCTTTCTCCCAAAAAATTGCATTCTCTCACAAAACAGTTGTGTTCCCCCGAGAAACTCTGCATTCTCTAGCAAAATTATTGCCTTCTCCTGAGATCATTTGCATTTTCTTGCAAAACATTTGCGTTCCCCTGAGAATCTTTGCGTTCTGTCACAAAATTATTGCATTCTCCTGAAACAAAAATTGCATTCTCTGGCAAAACTACTGCGATCCCCAGAGAAACTTTGCATACTCTTACAAAAGTGTTGCTTAGCTCCCACAAACAATTGCATTCTCTCACAAAACTATTGTGTTCCCACGTAGAGAAACTTTGCATTTTCTTGCAAAACATTTGCGTTTTGTGAGCGAATGCACATTTTCAAGCGAACAAAAGCATTGAAATGTCATTTTTCCTCCCATATAATTTATTTACTATCACCATGTCCCTTTAGGGGCACCATAACATAGGCACCTAGTGTCTAACTGATATGAAACCTCACAAGAGATCGATCTGGAGGACTCTACATATTCACAATCAATTCAAAAGGGTAACAAGCTAACAATGTGATATTATAAACAGCATAAAAATACAAGTCCAATTCACACAAATATTGTATGAAATGCTATGAGGATTGATTTTGGTCAACAGTTTACATCACTGCTGAGTGCTTTCTGGGATTGCTTTACTTTTTAGTCTTGCTTCCTACATTTTGAAACTTTTAGCCTTCATATTGGGAGTCTCTGATGCCTTAAAATGCTGTCTAGATAGGCAAATCCCTAGGTTTTGGAACACAGTAGTGGATGTAATGGATGAGTCACACACTTGAAGGTCTGAAAGGATGAATTCACTCTTTGTGTCTCAGCAAAAACACACACACTTGCTCTCTCTCATTCATGCTCCATCTCTGTCTGACTCACACAAACATTGAGACTATCTAACTCTTTCTCTGAGGCATTTAGCTCTTTGTCTGCTGCTGAATATTAATAAAGACAAGCTCCTAACAGTCTAACAGGCATCTTTTAATCTTAATTTCTCCATTTTATAGCCAGATATTCTATGATAAATTTATTATATTTTATATTTTAATTTATGAAATAATTGTGATGAAAATGAGTGATTTTGTGGCGGCAATTTCCAGAATTTTGTGGAAAATTTATGATTTTTTTTTTTTTTTAGGATGCCATATTTACCATATTATGTATGACACTAGATTATAGTCATACATGACAGAATAAAAAAAATGCAAAAAAAAAAAAAAAAAAAAAATTTTTTTGTATCTTACCAAATTCTAACACAGCTTTTAAGCAAGATTTTTGTTATTTTATTATTTTTGTTATTAAAAATGAAAACTAATTACAAACAAAAGGACAATAAAAACAAATGAAATAAAGAGTACTTTAGGTTTTTCAGGTAGGTTTAGTATTCAAAACAGTAGAGATCATATATATATATATATATATATAAAAAAACTGACTTTACTGACTTTACTGTATAAATTAAATATACTGATCCTTATTAAAGCTACAAAAGTTGTTCAGTCAAGAGCAGTGAGTGATTTTCTCTTTTTCTTTTGTTGTTTAATTAGCATCAATGACACAGACAGCTGCAGGTAAAATAGGCTGCTGTCACTTTAAGACCGAATGCACTGATTCAATGTACTGATACACTTTTAATTTTCTCATAGCTGTTTACATTCACCGACTGTGTTTGCATGAATAGTCACCAAGACAAGCATTTCTTTGTCACACTAACATGTCAATAACTTTAAGTAGCACTGCACTTTCACGATTATTATGGCGAATTATGCAGGATTGCTAGGAAAAAAAAAGTTTTGTTGATTTTGCATTGTGTTCTGCGATTGTGGAAACGTGGATAATTGGAGGGACTGGTATACAGTTGCAATTGTGGTATAAATTAATTTAAGCCATCTCTGAGCAGCATTATGCCACTTCAGAAGCATGTTTGCACCTCTTTGCACCTCCTTGCAGTGTAAATTTGCCATAATTATATATATATATATATATATATATATATATATATATATATATATATATATATATATATATATATATATATATATATATATTATCAACTCCACAGCAACTACATACATTTATCCACTAACCATTCAGAAACATCCAGTTTCATTCTAAAAGTTGTAACTTCTTCCTGAGTCTCTCCATCAGTGACAATCCTCATTTTGGCTGCGTGAGATTCTCCAGCTTTGTTGTTGTTGAGCTGTTAAAGCTCCGCCCTCTTCTGGAAAGGGGGCGGGAGCAGCAGCTCATTTGCATTTAAAGGGACGCACACAAAAATGCTGTGTTTTTACTCACACCCAAATAGGGGCAAATTTGACAAGCTATAATAAATGATCTGTGGGGTATTTTGAGCTGAAACTTCACAGACACATTCTGAGGACACCAGAGACTTATATTATATCTTGTGAAAAGGGCATAATAGGTCCCCTTTAAGCTAATTGCATAACCACACTTTTATATGCATATTAATCTGTCTGGGAACATTAACAAACTAGTTGTGGCTGCAGTTCTAATATTGGAGAAGGAATGGATTCAGAGGATTCAACAACTTTAAACTGAGATAATGCTCTGATGGCAAAGCTAAACAAATATCAACAAGGTGACGTTAACTGCATAAACAATGGCACTGATGAGAGAGACAGCAAATGCTGTTTACAAGCCCGTTGGCAAAGACCACAAACACGCCGTTTACTCTAATACGCCTGTATGCCGACGTGTTTGAGAAGTACAGAGGATCTGGCTTTCATTACTGTGGTTCAGCGTCGCTTTAATATCACACATGACATGCTGCTGAGAGACACGAACATTGAAGCGTCTCACCTCTGACCGCAGCAGGAGAAAACCTGATTGACTGACAGACGTCTGAGGTTTGATATCCAGCCGTCTGGACCCAATGTATTTTAATAGGGTGCTGCAATCATAAACCACAAACACATCAATGGTCAGACAGAAAAACATCAATATGACATATAGTTAAACAACATATCAATACAGCTTTAAAATGAGAAGAAAATGATTATTTATGAAGAAAATGAATATGAATAGGGTGAAAATGTTCAACTAATAGATATCACCATACTTCCCCAGTACATTGTGACAGTTATTTTGTATTTCGTTTTATAAATATTCAAATTATGCATTATCCAATTAAAATTGCACTAATTTGCATATATTTCCAGAACAGAAATATGAACATAGGATAAAGCCAGGTTCAAATCTCAATTCATTTTGTTGACATATTAGAGATAAAGGTTTTTAATCTCTTTGTATCACTCCATAAATCAGAAAATACTATCACCAGCCAGAAAATATATATATATATTCACCATGTTTTTAGAAATAAAGTATTATTTAAATCAGATGAATGATATATGAATAAACTCGTCTGTAAAAACCTTTAGAATATGGATGTATGTAAAGCTTTCTGACTTAAACTCACAGCCTTTTAAGACACGCATTATCATTTAAATCTACAGATGCAAATAGATAAAGTGTAATAAAATAAACACTTAAATGTGTATTTCTTTTCACTAGTCTAAAATAATTAATGTTATGGAAGCAAAATAGCCCCAAATCTCAAAATTGATCAGTGCATGAAAAAAACATGGGCTTTGCCTTTATACTATCTTGCCTTAAAAAAGATGCAAACTTGTTTTTTTACATGATACTATGTGGATGCAAGAGATCCAGAATGTGAAAATGATTAGAATATGCTTACATAAGTAATATCAGACCTCTTTCTTTAACAAGACACATGATATGAGGAATCATTCTCAAGGTCATGGGTTTGTTCCAATCAATGCCTCTTGAATAGTAACAGTGATGTTTTCCTCAGAAAACAGCACTAATAAACACATCCTGGCATGAGAAACGGATGGCATCAGTGAAGTTATTGATGCATTTTTTGTCAGATGCAAGACACCTGTTTCAAGGTGAAGCCTGGAGGTGCTGAAGCTTAAATCAATATGACTAGAATGTTTTCATGATGTTCTTCAGATGAAAGGTGCCGATTCATAATCAGTTTTTGCATTTAATCCCCAGAGACAGAGCGCAGCGACTCAAGCAGGAAATCTGGAGACACACTTCAGGAATCAGGAATCAGCTTGTGTAAAATCAGCTGCTACCGGCTCGGAATATATTCAAACAAACACCAGCACTGCTGTGAGATAGAGCTGGAGAGGCACTCGCTTTAACCAAACCCTTCATTTTAAATGGTTTCTTTAATTAAAATGATTAAAAATTTGTGCTTTCAATTGATTAACCGTGATTAATCGTATCTAACATAAAGTTTGTAACTATATATATATATATATATATATATATATATATATATATATATATATATATATATATATATAAAACCCATTTCCAAAATTCCCTCATTCAGCACAATACTGATGAAGTGTGTGTTTGTGCATGTGTGTGAAAAAGCTAGAATGAAAAACAGGAAGAAAGAATGAGACGCAGAGAGATTGATAAGAGGAACATTAGAGATGCAGAGGAGGAAGATCCGCCTGATGACACCATCCATCTTCAATCTAAAGTAAATGAACATTATAGCAGCTCCTGTCTCACACACTCAATCAGTCATAGAAGAGCTCTAATATGATTCATCACTGAAATCAGTCAGACATCGGATGGCATGACTTCATCCCGGTCAGACTGATGAAACTGCCTGCAAACAAATTGAATTAGTGTTGTTTGTTAAGGCAGCATCAATATCACTATTCATACTCGTGGTAAGGGATTTGATCAGTAACCGTAACCCAAAGTATTGGGTGCTCATCCGATCTTCAGTATCATATACGTCTTGTGCTACTAAACATGAACGATACCTCAAATTATGAAGGTAGTTGTGAAGAGATATGCCACTGATTTACTAATTGTGGAGGGGGGGGGGGGATAAAATAAAATAGGTTAATTAAAATAAAATAAAATATAACAAATATATTAAAATAATACAATAAAATAAAATATTTTTTATTATTTAATTTTATTATTTTTATATATTTTTATATTTTATTGTATTATTTTAATATAATATAATAAAATATAAAATAATAAAAATAATAAAATAATAAAATTATAAAAATAAAATAAAATAATAAAATAAAATAAAATAAAATAAAATAAAATATAAAATAAAATAAAATAAAATAAAATAAAAAATAAAATAAAATAAAATAAAATAAAATAAAATAAAATAAAATAAAATAAAATAAAATAAAATAAAATAAAATAAAATAAAATAAAATAAAATAAAATAAAATAAAATAAAATAAAATAAAATAAAATACTCCCAGACTTCGAGACAGGAGAAACAACACCAAACACCATAGCAAAAACACCACCTGCAGCATGTATTGTGGAGGGAAATCTGCAGAATGAATGGCAACATGGTAAAACGTGTTAAGTGGCGTTAAACAAGGTACTTCACAGTTACTGACTGCTAAAAACATCATCAAATAAGCCAAAATATTTAACTTTGTAAATGAAGGACGTTCTGTGTACCCGCTTTCTTGGGTATTATTACTTCTAGGATACATTTACATTGGCATGTGCATTGTGGGAAACTGTTATGGGAACTGATATAACTAAAAGCTTGAGTGAAATCTTGTTTGTCACCTGACATGCCGTTCAAAGGAAAGAGAAGAACGTTTCTGTTTTATGACTCTGAAATCCTCATCACTCCAAGAAAGTGGAAGTGATTTCAAAGGTGGCGAGTGTAACTGGAGCGTCGCCATGATGAATGACATCACAGTGTGTGATGATGTGGCAGTCTGGAGAACAACAACAGACGGACACGACAGTTCAGTCGGTTTCTTCAGATTCATGATGCAACTGATCAGAAACAGCAGTTTGACACTGAAGTCTTCATGTGTTCTGACAGACTTTCCTGAGAAGGGTTTGCAGATGTTGCATGCACTGAATTAAAGTTTATAACTCCACCAGCAGTGATTTAACTGACTATATTAGCTGTCCAAGAACAAATATTGATCAGAACAAAGTTTTACATCCTCACTAACTTATTTCAGTGATTTTCTCCATCATGAAAAGTGTTTTCAACAGTCTAAAGTGGCAATGCACCGAAATTAAAGTTTAAAGTTAAACCGAAACAGAACCCAAAGTTTTTGCTGTTTTTAACGGAAGATATACTGTTTTTGAATTACAGCCGATTCATCCATACTTGTGCAAACTGTCAGATGCGCCAGCTGTTAGTGGTTGCCTGTGTTACATTGTGTGTTCGTCATTTTGGGGGCGGAGTAATGAAGGGAGGGGTGTGTTTGTTTGGGTGTCAAATATCAACAGTGAGACTCAGAAATCGCTTACTACACCTTTAAATACTGAAAACAACTGATTAAGCAAAAATGTAGTGAATATGTATAAGTGAAGTTCAAAATCCTCTCTAGAGTTATTTTCTAGATAACTAACAAACTATGGACATTGTTTGGCTTTTTCCTGAGGTAAATGTGACGTTATATGACATTATTTACAATTACAATTCAAGACAGAATATTAAAGCTGAGACTTGTTTTATATCAAAAGTAACAAAGCACACAGTTTAGTGTGATTATTAGATGGCTGTCGTGCTACAAAGAAAGTTTAGTGAAGTTTTGTTCAGGCATCAACTGAGCATAAACTAAAAGATGTTGGTTCATCAAAATGAAGACTGATTAAAAATGAGAACTCAATATTGTCAGCTGACATGTTTACCTGTAGCTTTTCCACGTTGTGTGTATAAAATACAGGTGCTGGTCATATAATTAGAATATCATCAAAAAGTTGATTTATTTCACTAATTCCATTCAAAAAGTGAAACTTGTATATTATATTCATTCATTACACACAGACTGATATATTTCAAATGTTTATTTCTTTTAATTTTGATGATTATAACTGACAACTAAGGAAAATCCCAAATTCAGTATCTCAGAAAATTAGAATATTGTGAAAAGGTTCAATATTGAAGACACCTGGTGCCACACTCTAATCAGCTAATTAACTCAAAACACCTGCAAAGGCCTTTAAATGGTCTCTCAGTCTAGTTCTGTAGGCTACACAATCATGGGGAAGACTGCTGACTTGACAGTTGTCCAAAAGACGACCACTGACACCTTGCACAAGGAGGGCAAGAAAAGGTCATTGCAAAAGAGGCTGGTTGTTCACAGAGCTCTGTGTCCAAGCACATTAATAGAGAGGCGAAGGGAAGAAAAAGATGTGGTAGAAAAAAGTGTACAAGCAATAGGGATAACCGCACCCTGGAGAGGATTGTGAAACAAAACCCATTCAAAAATGTGGGGAAGATACACAAAGAGTGGACTGCAGCTGGAGTCAGTGCTTCAAGAACCACTACGCACAGACGTATGCAAGACATGGGTTTCAGCTGTCGCATTCCTTGTGTCAAGCCACTCTTGAACAACAGACAGTGTCAAAAGTGTCTAAAGACAAAAAGGACTGGACTGCTGCTGAGTGGTCCAAAGTTATGTTCTCTGATGAAAGTAAATTTTGCATTTCCTTTGGAAATCAGGGTCCCAGAGTCTGGAGGAAGAGAGGAGAGGCACACAATCCACATTGCTTGAGGTCCAGTGTAAAGTTTCCACAGTCAGTGATGGTTTGGGGTGCCATGTCATCTGCTGGTGTTGGTCCACTGTGTTTTCTGAGATCCAAGGTCAACGCAGCCGTATACCAGGAAGTTTTAGAGCACTTCATGCTTCCTGCTGCTGACCAACTTTATGGAGATGCAGATTTCATTTTCCAACAGAACTTGGCACCTGCACACAGTGCCAAAGCTATCAGTACCTGGTTTGAGGACCATGGTATCCCTGTTCTTAATTGGCCAGCAAACTCGCCTGACCTTAACCCCATAGACAATCTATGGGGTTTTGTGAAGAGGAAGATGCGATATGCCAGACCCAACAATGCAGAAGAGCTGAAGGCCACTATCAGAGCAACCTGGGCTCTCATAACACCTGAGCAGTGCCACAGACTGATCGACTCTTTTCATGTTCATACTTTTCAGTTGGCCAAGATTTCTAAAAATCCTTTCTTTGTATTGGTCTTAAGTAACATTCTAATTTTCTGAGATACTGAATTTGGGATTTTCCTTAGTTGTCAGTTATAATCATCAAAATTAAAAGAAATAAACATTTGAAATATATCAGTCTGTGTGTAATGAATGAATATAATTTACAAGTTTCACTTTTTGAATGGAATTAGTGAAATAAATCAACTTTTTGATGATATTCTAATTATATGACCAGCACCTGTAGACACTGAATGAGTCAAAATGAACCATCGGAGAAGTGCTAATTAAACCTCACTGTTTCCGTCATTGATTTCGGCCCTCCAAAACTGTTTCAGGCAAAACCAAAAATGTATTTAGTTATATGTATATGTATAGTACATAACAGGAAAAATATATATAATAATGTCTATAGAAACATACAAACACAGATAGTAGCTTGATCTCTCCTCCTGCTTCTCTTTGTATTGTTCCTTCTCTTCTCAGACCTCAGGCTGATCCAATGGAGTCTGATTGTGAGTTCATAGGTGGAGGAAGAACTGCCGACAGCTCCATACACACACAGCACACATAAACAACACACACACAAACAACACACTTGTGTTCACTGAGCTCTGGGCAACTTCACCCACTTTTATTTTCATCCTCTCCATTGTTTACACTGCATATCAACACTCAGGTAAAACACCTCCTCAGAAAACTACCACACAAAAGTTCCTTTTAGTAAAACAGCAACTGTGTTCCAAACCCTACTGAGCTGCCTTGATGTACACTGCCTACACAGAAATGAAATAGACTCTCATAAGTGATTCAAAGGTGAGCAGAATTCCGAAATATGAAATGCAATCAAATGTAATGCAACTAAATGAAATCGATAACAACGTGCATCAGCTAAATAATTTATCTAATGCAATAAACTGAAAAATAATGGGGGTATTTCTACTATGTAGTACATTATTTATTTGATTAAATTTATGTGTGTGTGTGTGTGTGTAAAAAGTTGGGGTTGGTAAGATATTTTTAATGTTTTTGAAACAAGTCTCTTTTGCTCACCAAGATTGTGTTTATTTGATCAAAAAAAACAAACAAACAGTAAATACAGTAATATTGTGAAATATTTTTCAATTTAAAACTGTCCCTGCCATCTTGCATTGATTATTTTTCATGGAATTCAACACAATGCATTCTGGTAATTTGATGTCTCTTTAAAGGCATCTGGGAAACTCCCTCACATTAGAAACACACTTATGATGCCTTACAAGGCGGTTCACACTAGTGTTTGGAAAAAGAGCTTGTGTGTTTTACTGTGGGCTAAACCGTGCATCACATTAACAGAGTGCCAGTCATGATGAATGTGTTTCCTTGAGAGGTTTAGTCTCAGGGTGTAGTAATAAGGCCTTCAGCGAGGTTGAACAATTCAGGGTAATTGGGTCACTGTCGGTGTCTGCGCTGGGCTTTCTCAACTTCACAAGCACAACAGCAGAGAAATATAACACAGAGACAGAAATAGCAGAAGAACAAGTGCGACGATCCTCCTGAAAACACGAAACCTCCAGGATTATACGGCTCATCTGAGGGAATATGGTGAAGCCGAATGCAAAATTTAAACATGAAACAAGGAACTGATTTCAGAACAACACCAATGACATTTACACTTTACATTATTTCTTTAATTGGCATTGCATTATGGCTCCAAATATCCTCGTTCTTAAAAATAAAGGTTCTTTAATTTGGCATTGATTATTCCATGAAGAACCTTTAACTTCCACAAAATCTTTCCATTCCGCAAAAGGCTCTTTATAGTTGGAAAAGGTTCTTTAGATTATTAAAAAGTTTTTGACATTAAGAAAAAATGGTTCTTTTGAGAACTGATCGCTGAAAGGTTCTTTGAGGAAACTGAAGTGGTTCTTCTACGGCACTGCTGTGAAAACCCCCTTTTATTCCTTTAAGAATATATTATTTCTAAGCTTGTAGACTACTGAAAAGGTTCTTTGGGGAAGCAAAACTGGATTTTGTTCTGGCACCAAGTGTCAAGTGTTAGGGGCCGTTCACACAGAACACGTTTTTCTATTCCATTGAGCTTTTCCATTGTTTTTCCTAAAGGAAGTGTATGATCGTTATGCTTGTATCTTTTGCAGCGCCTCACACATGAGCGCCGCGTTTTTAAGACGTTTCAACTTTTACACGCAGCGCCGCTCATCAATGTCAGTTCCAAAACAGTGGACCAATCAGAAGAACTCTGAGGCGGGGCAAGTGTTGCGAGCTTCAGTTTAAAGTAGCAAGTTGGCATGGCAACTGTTTTATTTGACGGCAACATGGCGGAGGAGGCCATAGCCAGTGCGATTATTTTCTTTTTTTCCATGTCAAAAATAGTATCTATCAATTCTGCTGTTTGCTTATGTCTATTATTTCCATTACTGCTGTTATTGCATCACGTCTCAAAGGCGCGTCTCGAGACCCTCGCGTTCTGTGCTGCGCTTTTTTAAAAAACATACCTGACCATCCCGTTTTTGATGCAAAGACACATTCCATGTGAATGAGCCCTTAGACAGTATTCTAGGTTATTACATGCAGAGGTTATTGGACCAATAATTAGAATCTCTGTTTTTTCTGAATTTAGTAATAGGAAATTACAAGGCATCCAATTTTTCATATCAGCTATGCATTCTGTTAATTTTGTGCATTGGTAAGTTTCGTCAGGGCGCGAAGAAATATAGAGCTGAGTATCATCAGCATAGCCTTGCGGTACTCCACACATTTTAGTAAAAAATTCAAATTCTTTTTTTACTAAATGAAGTACTACAAAAACAGATTATGGAAAACAAAGCAAAGCTTCACAGTCTTATACGTCGTGCTGGGTCGACATTTCATTCAGTAATGTTCGGCAGTTTTGATTTATATGCTGATTTATATGTTTAATGACCATTTAACTTTACATGTGCATAAGCAATGCTTCTATCACTTTTTTCAGCTGCTTCTTTGCCTGTGTTTTGATCCGATTCTGTACTCTTTTAGAAGATGTGTAAATGCGGCCCCTGCCGTATAACAGTGAAAACATGGATTGTCGGAAAATTACGTCAATGGTGGCGAAGGATTATGTCATAAATGACAGAAAATTCCATCAATGGTGGGGAAAGAATTGAAATTGTATATGCTACTAAAAGCTGGTATGCCCTAATTATCACAGAAAAAATGAAAGAAAAGCCGATTAAAGGTGCCATGGAAAGTTTTTTTACAAGATGTAATATAAGTCTAAGGTGTCCCCTGAATGTGTCTGTGAAGTTGCAGCTCAAAATACTCCATAGATTTTTTTAATGAATTTGTTTAACTGCCTATTTTGAGGCGTAATTAGAAATGCGCCGATTCATGCTGCGGCCCCTTTAAATCGTACGCTCTCCGCCCCCTCCCGAGCTCTCGACTCTATCACTGCATAAACAAAGTTCACACAGCTAATATAACCCTCAAAATGGATCTTTACAAAGTGTTCGTCATGCATGCTGCATGCATACATCGGATTATGTGAGTGATTCTGAATGAGTTTGATAGTGCTCCGTGGCTAAAGCTAACATTACACACTGTTGGAGAGATTTATAAAGAATGAAGTTGTGTTTATGCATTATACAGACTGCAAGTGTTTAATAATGAAAATAGCGACGGCTCTCTTGTCTCCGTGAATACAGTAATAAACAATGGTAACTTTAACCACATTTAACAGTACATTAGCAACATGTTAACGAAACATTTAGAAAGACAATTCAGCTGTGCACAGATCCAGACGTTACAGTTTTTTTCAATTGCTAACATACTTTTGTCCATTCTGTAGTCACATTTTCAAAACCCTAAACACATTTAGCAGAACATCCGTCTGTTGTGGCCATACCATTAACACAATTCATGTCGTTTTCACACAAAATGCAGTCAATTAACACATTTCTTAAATGCTTAAATTTTCTTTTCATATAAGCTTGCCTCATACCAAAATCATGGATCTTTCTCATCTTATTTGCAAATGCTTAAACACAGCAAGTCAGAAATGAAGACCCAATGTTCCAATCTTTAAATATAGGATAAAAACTCTAATTCTGCAACAACAGCAGCTCAAAAGTATTGAAAAAAATATATAAAACAAATACTGAAACAATTGATAAGCATTTTTAATTAGCAGATCACTGAAATATTGAGAAATAGCAGATTCCAGTCTCAGTTGGAAGTATAGTCAGGTGTTGAAGTTCTTTCCATTACATGGACATACACAGTAAAATAGGACTCTTTGAATCGGATTTGTTCAGTGTGGATGAAGAACAACACAGAGGAGCAGAGAGAAAATAATATCTGGGTAAGGGAGAAGAATAGATGAAGGAGGAAAGGAGAAGTTGGATCAGGACAAGTGAGAAGAAGAGGTATGGGAGAGGAGGAAGGATGCTGGACTGTGCATCTCTGGTTTTTTCACTTCTGCCATGAATAGAAAATAAAAAAGGTAATTATGTCTTTTTATCTCACAATTCTGACTTTTTAAACTAAATTCCTACAGTTTACATATCACAATTCTGATGGGAAAAAGTCAGAATTGTGAGATGTATATTCACAATTGCAAAAAAAAAAAAAAAAAAAAAAAAAAGAATTGTGAGATAAAAAGTCACAATTACCTTTTATACTTTTTTTATTCTGTGATGGAAAAAAACTTCAACAGTAACCAAAGGCCATGTATGTTGGATTTGTTGTTGATCAATGGCAGCAATTTCATGTTTTCATTTCAGTAAAAGCTTCATGTAAAGCTTTTACTACAACGATTCCACTACCACTGTTCCATATATGCAGAATATGTGGTCTGTGTAGGGCACTAACTACCAAGGGGACACCATCCCAACCTCTATGAGGGCAACATCAACACCACACACCCAACCCCAGAAAGAGATTTCAACCAAGGGGGCAACTGAAGTTCTGCATAGGGGACTCATCTGACTAGTAGCTGCCCTGAGCAATTCTTCTTCTCTTTTTCTACTGCACATTCTATAAAATAATGACTCACTTCTGTTGCCAAGAATGCACACATTCAACACTCAACCAAAAATATAGAATGGCTTACATGCATTATACTATTACTGTAGTAAAAGGAAACTGAATTATAAAAACAATGGATTTCATATTTTCTCCAGTTAGAACCGAAACATGACAAGTAATGTATTTTTCATAATGCCATCAACTGTTAGTATTTTGACAGTCATTGCGCTTTGATCGACTATATGTTCATGTTGAATAGAAAACTAGTGCTGTGTTTTGACAGAACGACTCAATTTTGAATCAGGTTTGCTGTGTTTTGATAGAGTTGGTATATGTTGAAAAAGGTTTTTAGCGTTTTGAAATGTGGAGTTTGTGTTTATATAACAAAATATGGTTTTGGGCAGAAAATTAACTATTTGGCTAATTGTGTGATGTTTGTGTGTTGCTGTGTTAAGAGTTTAGAAAAAGTACTTTAAGTATTGCTAAACGCTTGTTAGCAAATGAAAAAAACTGTAATACTGGCTGCCCTTGTGTAATGCCTTGAACATGAGCTGGCATATGCAAATATTGTGGTCATACATATTAATGAGCCTGACTGTTACGTAAAAGTCGGTGTTATGTTGAGATTTGCCTGTTCTTCGGAGGTCGTTTAAACAAATGAGATTTATATAAGAAGGAGGAAACAATGGAGTTTGAGACTCACTGTATGTCATTTCCATGTACTGAACTCTTGTTATTCAACTATGCCGAGGTAAATTCAATTATCAGTTCGATGGCAACTTTAACTCTTTTAACCATTTAATTTTACATCAGGTAGGTTTTAACCTTTTGAAACCTTTTAAGAGTGTAGGGGGTCAGAGACCAACCTGGTTTTCGCAATGATACCACAGAAAAAACATTTTTCGCTCCCCAAAGAACCTTTTATTTTTCTTAGTGTGAAGAACATTTTAATAATTTAAAGAACTTTTTTCAGTGGATGTTAAAAGTTCTTCATGGAACCATCAATGCCACTAAAGGACCTTTACTTTTAAGAACACAGCTGTCAATCATCGCCCATGGCTGCAGGCCGATGCTGTATAAAATCCATTTCAAGCTTCCATTTTCCTCCTCCAGTGAGGTCTCGGCAGGTAAACACGATCAAACGGCCACATAATCATCACAAAGGCTGCTAAAGGGTGGGCGGGATGCTCTGGGATTTTCTCGAAGGCTCCGTTCGGACCAGAGAGGGTCGCAAGAACGTCGCCTTGGCAACAGAACAACCGTAAGATTAAAAGGTCAGCGTTTGGAGGGGGTGTAAATCTATCATCAGAGTTTGTTCCTCCTCCTGTCGAGTTCAGCTCGTTCCTGCAGCCGGAGGGGGAATTAGACCAGAAATCAATGAAACAAACAAAGACTTTACAGCGTATGTCTTCACACTTACACAAGCTTGCATGCATATCCATGTGCTGATTTCACATTTACAGACATTACCTTTAATGTAATTAGTGGCATTTGACAAGTCAAGCATCTATTACTATTAATGAAAAGGTCACACTTTACAATAAGGTTCCATTGTTAGCATTAGTTATCTACATTAGTAACAATAATATTTCTAAAGCATTTATTAATCTTCCTATTTTGCATAAATAGTATTCAACATTAAAATAAGTGTCCCAAATCATAGTATGTTGAAATGTGTATTCCAAAGATACCTGGATTGTCAACTATTTCCAGTTAGAATCTGAAGAATCCCTACCAAGGCCATACGCAGGGTTTTATAAATACTGAGGTCCAAAATCTTGCTAAGGGGTTCAGGGGCATTTTGAACTAATCAGTTCAATTAATGGTTCAATTGCTCACTCATAAAGACAGTCACTTGTCGCCACCTACTGGCTTAATAATCAAAGTTGCATTGAAGTCTCCACTATTTAGACTGTCGGTCTGTATGGAATGCGCAAACACAGACAAGCGGAGTGACACAAATGGTGAAACGTCCCAGTGACAAATATATATTTATACGATAATACTATTATAGCAATATATGTATAATAAGTGCTTGTGCTGTTAAACTGAGCCTATCGTTTCCACTGTAATTAGCAAAGAACATATCTGTGTTAAATAGGAATACATTGTAAAAATGTCAATCTCATCCTGGGCACAGTACGCAATACCTTCTCTTTCTCTCTCATCTCCATCACCTTATCTCTTTCTTCTTCTCTCAGTTTCCTTATCTTTCTTCCCTTCCCAAAGCTGAACTTTGATTGATACAGTCTTTGCTGATTATTTCTGTTGATCATCTAACGCTTCTATAGTAAAACAGCGGTTTAGTTTAGCTACTTCTGATCTTGCACTTTATGATCGTTAATTGAAGCATGAATCGTCATTAAAAGAGAATTGCAATAATCTATATGTGACGTAACTAAGCATGTGCAAGGATAGCAGTGCTGTTCGTTGTCAAAGAAGGACGAAGACGGTTTATGTTTCGTAAATGAATATATGCAGAACGAATAATATTATTAATGTGAGCTACAAATGACAGGGTGCTATCAAGGACGTCACCCAGACTTTTAACCTGCGTGGATGGAAAAACTATGGACTGGTCAATAGTCACAGAGAAGCTATCAGATTTCTTGCCTACCAAGAGAATTTCAAATTTGACGAAAATTTGAAATCAGTTTTTAAGAAAACAGAAGTAGGTGTCATCAGCATAGCAGTGGAAATGAATACCTTACTTCCTAAAAATATGTCCAAGGGGCAGTAAATAAATAATAAATAAAAGAGGGCCCAAGACTGAGCCTTGGGGAACACCAGTGGTAACTTGCGATGACTTAGATCTGAAGCTTTTAAGACCAGAAAAATCTGATCCAAGACAGGCAGGTGCCCATAACTCCAAGGGAGGCCAGTTATACTACGGGGCTGCTGAATGCTTGATTCTGATTGGTTGATGAATGTTTTAAGGTGTGCAATTATTTTCAGGTAAACGTATGGCTAAAGTGTTCCAGACAGGTCTTGACCGCATTACAGTTCCATACCAATTCAGCAAACCATTTAAGTTATTTCAAATGTTCTTACAGCCAACAGCAGCAAAAGAACCAAAACCCACAAAGACACTGATCAAGCAACTAACAATGAACAGTTGTATTTTTATTAACCAATGTTAACAAACATTATAAATATTGAACAGAATGTATTGCTTGTTGTTATTTAATGTTAGTTAATGCATTAACTAATGAGACCTTAAAATAAAGTGTTACCAATCAAACCTGTATCACTAAGAATTAAACTTCAGCGTGATAAAACAGGTGAAAAACCAAGCAACCACTCATAACACCCTAGCAACCATGCATTTCTCACATTATGAATTCAAGCAGCAGTCCTGCAAAAAACTTCCATAAACTGAAAGTATACAGTTAACCTTCTCAATTTACAGCTGAAACACATTTATACATCATATTTCTCATGAATTAGTGCATGGGACGACTTTTTCCTCATCAAAATGAGCTTGTTTTTACGACTGCACTAAAATTTTTCAACCTTACTGAATTCCAAATGCAGATTTCCAGTCCCGGATGGAAATGACACAGCAATAAAGCACATGCTCATATAAGAGCTCAAAAACACCTTAGGGAAGACATCTGGGCCTGAGATTGTGCTGAAAGCAAACGCACACGGCTGTTACCTGCGAGACTTGGCATTCTCCCACGCCGAGCAGGATTTTTCCTGACACAACTCTGTTTTGCTTTTAGAGGCATTCCTCAACAAAGCAGCAGAAGCGATTGTGCCGTTCTCTACGGATGAAACGATAGAAGGAAAAGAAGGATAACAGATAACAGACACACAGGAAGATGTTGAGAAGTCACTTTCGCCTCTCTCGCACAAGACTCAACGTTCTGAAAAAATATGTTGAAACCAGCAAAACATTTAAATGTAGCAATATTTCAAAATCAAGCAAAAAATTCTGCCACCTTCATATGCAAAAAATGATTCGGTAAGAAGAACTCTAGCATAAATATCTTGCTGCTAAAATATTAATGGATTTTAAAACTAGACAGTAACTAGTGAAGCTTTGCGAACTTATTTCAAGTAGACTTTTACCTTAAATCTTACATTAAAAATTCTTATTTTTACATGTTGATGCAAACGTTTCTATAGCTCAAAGAATCATACAGAATTTAATGATTTACTCTAATTCAACTTAATTCCAGTTGCTTAATTTTTTTTGTATTTTTAAGAAAGGAAACAATGCTGAGGTCAAGGGTTTGATTCCCATTAAATACTGTGTTTACTGTAAATTCTGTCAATTTTATTTCTGAATTCTATTTTTTTATTGGTAACACTTTATAATAAGTTTTCGTTAGATAACATTGGTTAACATGAACTAAGAATGAACAATACTTCTACAGCATTTATTAATCTCAGTTAATGTTATTTTCAGCATTCACTAAAACATTTTTAAGATCAAAAGTCATATCTGTAATCATTAGTTAATGCACTGTGAACTAACATGAACATGAAGATTTTTATGAATAAAAACAGAATGCAATGATGTGGATGTTTCAAATTTCAATATTTTATTCAGAATACAACATAGATGACATATCAAATGTTTAAACTGAGAAAATGTATCATTTTAAGGAAAAAATAAGTTGATTTTAAATTTCATGGCATCAACACATCTCAAAAAAGTTGGGACAAGGCCATGTTTACCACTGTGTGGCATCCCCTCTTCTTTTTATAACAGTCTGCAAACGTCTGGGGACTGAGGAGACAAGTTGCTCAAGTTTAGGAATAGGAATGTTGTCCCATTCTTGTCTAATACAGGCTTCTAGTTGCTCAACTGTCTTAGGTCTTCTTTGTCGCATCTTCCTCTTTATGATGCGCCAAATGTTTCTGGACTGCAGGCTGGCCATTTTCAGTACCCGGATCCTTCTTCTACGAGCCATGATGTTGTAATTGATGCAGTATGTGGTCTGGCATTGTCATGTTGGAAAATGCAAGGTCTTCCCTGAAAGAGACGACGTCTGGATGGGAGCATATGTTGTTCTAGAACTTGGATATACCTTTCAGCATTGATGGTGCCTTTCCAGATGTGTAAGCTGCCCATGCCACATGCACTCATGCAACCCCATACCATCAGAGATGCAGGCTTCTGAACTGAGCGCTGATAACAACTTGGGTTGTCCTTGTCCTCTTTAGTCCGGATGACATGGCGTCCCAGTTTTCCAAAAAGAACTTCAAATTTTGATTCGTCTGACCACAGAACAGTTTTCCACTTTGCCACAGTCCATTTTAAATGAGCCTTGGCCCACAGAAAACGCCTGCGCTTCTGGATCATGTTTAGATATGGATGATCATGGGCATCCAGTATGGTTTTCCGGCCTTGACCCTTACGCACAGAGATTGTTCCAGATTCTCTGAATCTTTGGATGATATTACGCACTGTAGATGATGATAACTTCAAACTCTTTGCAATTTTTCTCTGAGAAACTCCTTTCTGATATTGCTCCACTATTTTTCACCACAGCATTGGGGGAATTGGTGATCCTCTGCCCATCTTGACTTCTGAGAGACACTGCCACTCTGAGAGGCTCTTTTTATACCCAATCATGTTGCCAATTGACCTAATAAGTTGCAAATTGGTCCTCCAGCTGTTCCTTATATGTACATTTAACTTTTCCGGCCTCTTATTGCTACATGTCCCAACTTTTTTAGAATGTGTAGCTCTCATGAAATCCAAAATGAGCCATTTGATATGCTATATATATTCTATTGTGAATAAAATATAAGTTTATGAGATTTGTAAATTATTGCATTCTTTTTTTATTCACAATTTGTACAGTGTCCCAAATTTTTTGGAATCGGGTTTGTATGCCAGTCTCAAGCGTTCCTACCAAGTCACTTTCATAATGCTTACATTATTGATATTTTTTCTTGGTTTTAGGCATATCTAACTAGAAAGTTTTGGGTTCTTATCAAAGACTATAGAATAACACAAGACGCGTCACTTGTATTATTATGAATGGGAGAAAGTGCAACATGCAATATGGCAGAATAAGTCCCATCTTCTAAATAAGAGGCAATCGCCAATTGGCAAAGTCATCGCATCACTGCAGCAGCCGTTAGAAGCTCCGGTTCCTATAGAAACAGTCAGACGCTCGCCTCCGAAATGAGGCACAATTGACACGCATTTAGGTCTGTGCATGCGCATTAGGTTGATCTATCCTGAAAAATACAGTTTTTTGTCATGATTCGAGCGTTTAGAAACCAAATTTATGAGACAGTTGTTGTCAGATTTCATTGGTGATTTCAAATATGAAATTTAATGGAAAGCTTGGCAAACAGCTTTAGAGAATTTGATGTTTCCCCATTCAAAGAGATAGGAGCTGCACTTGGATGCCCAAGAGGCGTTTCAAAGATGGCCGCCGAGTGAAATGACTTGTCTTAAAGGGACTTTGATTCTTATTTAGTTTCTATTCAGCAAGGATGCATTAAATGGTAACACTTTAGTTTAGGGTCTAATTCTTACTATAAACTAGTCGCTTATTAGCATGCATATTACTATTGGCTGTTTATTAGTACTTATAAAGCACATATTAATGCCTTATTCTGCATGACCATATTCTACATCACATAATCCTACCCAATACCTAAACTTAAACTACCTTACTAACTATTAATAAGCAGTAATTAGGAGTTCATTGAGCGAAAAGTCATAGTTAATAGCAAGAATTGGACCCTAAACTAAAGTGTGACCCATTAAATTGATCAAAAGTGACATTTAGAATGCTACAAAATATTTCTTTTTCAAACAAATGCTGTTCTTTTGAACTTTCTATTCATCAAAAAAATCCTGCAAAAAAGTTATCACAGATTCCACAAAAATATGAAGCAGCACAACTGTTTTCAACATTGATAATCAGAAATTACTCTTGAGCAGCAAATCAGCATATTAGAAAGATTTCTGAAGGATGTTGAAAATTCAGCTTTGATCACAGGAATAAATGACATTTTACAAGATATTCACAGAGAAAACAGTTCTTTTAAATTGTCATAATATTTCACAATTGTACTGTATTTTTAATCAAATAAAAGCAGCCTTGGCGAGCAGAAGAGACTTCTTTCAAAAACATTTAAATATTTTACAGACACCCAACTTTTGAAAAGGTAGCATAAGTTTTTTGTTTGTTTGTTTCAAAACAGATGCTTTCAGCCCTATGAACATAAAGTGCAGCTTTATAGGTTCTATAAGCAAAGTCAACAGCAAACAAGCTGCATGCACTACTTTCAAGGCTGCATGCACCAGTCGAGCAACTGCTACGAGATGAATGGGAATGCAAACGGACAGCTCTCTCCAGGTATAACGATGCCCTCTCAGCTCTAAATCAGCCCAACATCTGATCCCGGGCCTGCTTTTCCATCCCTCACTGCATTCTGCCAAGCAAACAAAACTGATCCGAGCGCTCAGTCATTCCTCAGACCGCGGCCACTAAATCACTCCGACTGATCCTGAGTCAGCGCTTGGGAGGATATGGAAACAAACAGCTGATCTCGGACCACCGCGAACAGAACAAATGGAAGCTATCCTTTATTTTTCCGTGAGCCGATAGATTCGCCCCTCCCGTTCCTGACTGCAATTTATCCCCCAAAATTGGCAGAGCACAGAGGCGTTTATCTTGCCAGCGCATGTACATAACAAATAAATTGATCCCATAAAACCGCAGACGCTAGATATGAAGAAGCCGGCACGTGGCAAGCCATTAAATTAGTGTACGACACTAAAGCGCCGCAAAGAGGGGAAGCGAATCAACTAAATGAGGTGAAATTGAATGGATTTTACACTGCCGGATCAGGGCTTCGTCTGGAAAGAGGTCAGTGGGAATAGTTCACCCCAAAAGGAAAACTAGGTCATTATTTGCTCATTAAAAACAGAATATGGGTTTGAATTGACTGAATTTCGTTTGTTTGATGAACTATTTGTTTAATCACCAGGATGTTTTAATTTACAAGCACCGTTCGCTGTCAATATTTGAAGTGCCAGTATGTTCTATTTATTTCTTTTATTGCAGCAAAATGTCTGCCAAAATATGGCGGCTTTGCTGATTCAAGGCAAAAGTCAAGGCTGGAACGGTCTGTGCACACCTGAGAGTGCCAGAGATGCTTTTAACACACTGTGACAAACACTCTCACACATTAACACACACACACACACACACACACACACATGCACACACGGGGACACCAGAGCAGATCACCATCACTCATGATCTTGCTCGTTCCATCCGTTTCTCCATTAACGCTGAGAGGGGGAAAGATCATGATGGAGGGGGAAGGAAGGAAGGAAGACAGGTGAAAGATAGACACACAAACATCTACATGTCCACACACACACACACAGCCATTTGGATTATGTGGGTGGAGAGGGAATGGAGTGTTGTGATTTTGCCTGGAGAAAGGAGTTGGTGCCTCTGTCTGTTCTGATTTGCGCCATCACAAGACTAAAGACTCGTGTTGCAGTCAAAACCACCTAAACCGAGACCAAGTCCAGTGTGTGTTGAAACCAAGACCAAGTCAAGATCAAGACCAAGGCCATACAAGCAACCCCCTTAAATTCATCTAAAACATCAGCATTTACTGCCTGATAAATGTTTTATATTCAGTAAATGCAATTAGAATAATAAGACACTATATATAGAGCTGTTACCAATCAAATTATACGTTTGCACTGCAGAGGTGGCACAGAATATCCATCTGAACTGGTAAAATACAAGTACATAAATAATGTTGAGATTAAGTGGGGTCCTTGATTATGATTTCACTTTTTTAAATTTAGTTAGTGTGTGTAATGTTGCTGTTAGATCATAAACATCTGCAAAGTTATGATGCTCAAAGTTCAAAGCAAAGGGAGATATTTTCTTTTAAAGAAATCGCTTTTTAAGGACTACAACAAACGGCTGGTAGAGACTACAATGAGCTTCTTCCTGGGTTTGTGACATCACTAACCCTAAAATTTACATAAACCCCGCCCCCTTTGTTGTGTGTTCTTGGGGGCGGGGTTTATGTAAATTTTGTTGGGATGCTTTAGAGAAGAGGAAGAGTTGTTGTAGTAGAGTGTTGTTGTCATGCTGTCATTTTACACCGCACTGCTTCACAAACGAGGGTCAATTCAACACTGGATTTGAACAAAAGATTAACATGACGGCAAATGCTAGTGGATGAGTTGAATCAACTCCACAGCAACTACATAAATTTATAAGAAACGTAAGTTCAAAAACGTCCAGTTTCATTCTAAAAGTTGTAACTTCTTCCTGAGTCTCTCCATCAGTGTCGACTCCGGTTTGAACAATGTAAGGCTGAACACCTTCGTCATTTTGGCTGTGTGAGATTCTCCAGCTTTGTTGTTGTTGAGCAACCAAAGCATGAGCTGTTAAAGCTCCACCCTCTTCTGGAAAGGGGGCGGGAGCAGCAGCTCATTTGCATTTAAAGGGACACACACAAAAACGGCATGTTTTTGCTCACACCCAAATAGGGCCAAATTTGTCAAGCTATAATAAATGATCTGTGGGGGATTTTGAGCTGAAACTTCACAGACACATTTTGAGGACACCAGAGACTTATATTACATCTTGTGAAAGGGGCATAATAGATCCACTTTAATGTACATTTATGTTAAATCAATGTCACATTTTCTATCATGCCCATTTGTGCCCATTTCTCTTAAGTGATATTGCTTAATTAATTATATCATATGTTATAATAATAAAAAGTTATTGATTGCCTTTGAAGCAGGACGTTTTACATTCAATTACATTAATGATGTTAACAAATAAATCAGACAATGCAATTTAGTGATATTCCTGCAGTTGTGGTCTTGACCGGTCTTGAAATAAAATCCTCTTAAACAGTCCGCTTAAAGTTATAGTTCACCCAAAAATGAAAATTAGGTCATCATTTACTTACCCTCAAGTTGTTCCAAACCTGTATGTATTTCTTTTTATCTGCTGATCACAAAAGAAGATATTTTTTTAAGAATATGGTAACCAGACAGTTGATGGACCCCACTGACTTCCATAAATATCTGCTTTTGTGTTCATGCCTTTTGTAACTTTAATGAAATGGACAAGTAATAAGAAAAAATCACCTAGAAATCACCCAGAACATCATAGCAACCACATAATGTGCTAAAAAAGCACCTTAGCAACCACATATCTGGAAACCATTCACAACACCTTTGCATCATGCAGCACATTTTGCACAGGTAAATACTGCTCACATTTCACGTTCTGCATTTCTGCAATTCATTGTGGTGCCATTAAAGGCACAGAAATCATATATTTTATATATATATATATATATATATATATATATATATATACACACACATACATATATATATATATATATATATATATATATATATACAGTATATATATATATATATATATACACAGTATATATATATATATATATATATATATATATATATATATATATATATATATATATATATAACAATAGAGTATAGAATATAAGAGCTACACAAAAGTATGCACTAGTCAAACCAGCAATAACCTGTATAAACCAGCTCATCTCGTCAGCAGCACTAAAGCCGTTCAGCAGGGTGACACATGGAGGAGGTTTAGGGCTTTGGGCGACATTCATCAGATCCAAATATTCAGGTGCATCTTTGAAATGGTAAAGAGGCTGTTTATAGATCAACACGTCTGAAAGACGCTGGCAGGAGAAAAGAGGGAACGCACAGGAACAGAGTGGGAAGAGAAAGAGAGAAACAGAACGCAGATGAGGGCAGAACACAGAATAGGCACAAATAATAACTCTTTAATATCTTTCTCCTAGAAAGCAATGAGAAGTTTGGCTGAATTCCTCAGCAAGACCTCAGTAATCTCACACCGTCTCCTTTAAAGTCTCACGCTGTGCTCCATTTACCAAAGTTTGTAATCTCAATATGAACTCAAACATTTCTCATCAAATTCTCTCAAGATTTGAGCTCTATCCACATTCATTTTATAACTCTTACGCTGACTATTGACTCATTTATGTGTGTTTTTAATGGAATTGGGAACTGAGAACGGCTTCTTATCCATAACTAAGTGCCACAAAACAATACACAGACAAAATCTTTCTATTGCAATGTTTTTGCTGGTTACGAGCAACAACAAACATTCAGGGCAGGGTTTCCCAAAAGCATCGTAAGCTTAAGTTGATCGTAGCTCCATTGAAACCAATAGAGCTACGATCAACTTAGGCTTACGATGCTTTTGGGAAACGCTACCCAGCACAATCAGTCTCGTCCGATTCACAAATGACTCTTCAATGAATCAGTCGAAAAGATTCACAAATCAATCTCAAACTCACAAGTTCACTGCTAACCCTAACACTCAAAATAATTCATTGGTTTGAGTAAGACAAACTTAAATTAAACAAATTAGTTTAGTCAAATGAACTGTTATGAGTATTTAACACTTTTATTTTCTTTCAAGTTAAGTAAACTGCAACTGTTTTGAGTTTTATGAACTCATTTCTTTTAATTTTATTTAAGTTGAGATTACATCATAATTTTAAGTTAAATGTATGAATTAGTTTCCTCAAATATTTCAATTTAAGAACAATTAAAATGTATGAGTACAATAGAAAAGTCTGCCAGTTCTGTGTACTTAAACTTTCAATTTCTTTACTCAAATGTTTTGAGTTTTGCAAACTTCGGGTTTACAGTGTTCATGTTTTTGATCTGCTAGTGGTAAAAGACAAAGTTATATCACACTGATCACATTGTCACCTTGGCAACTAAATTAAATATTAAAAATTGCTAACTGAAATATGACTAAAATTTAAACTTAATAAAACTAAAATTGAACTAAAAACAAATTAAAGCTAAAAATTAAAATAAAAACTTAAAATAAAAAAAGCTAATTAAAACTATTAATAAAAATTATAATGGCATATACATTATACTAAAATAACACTGTTAAGAATAAGATCTTTTACCAAAAAGAATTGTTTAGGAACCAAAATTCTTAAATTCCATATGATTACTATCTCAAATTTTTATTTCTCCTAAACAATTTCAGGAGAAACATTGACGTTGAAACTTCAATTAAACCTCCTGAGCCACAAAAGAGCAATATCTGAGCAAGAGGAAAGACAAGCGAAAAGAGAAACAAGAGTAAACTGAGAAAGAGAAGAGAGATGACAGGAAAGATGGTCAGAAAGTACAGATAATAACACCACAAACTGTCTGTCTTTGCCCAGATCGTGACAATGACCGTCTCTCTGACCAGAGGAGATAAACAAGTGTGTGAGAAAGAGAATGTGACAGCTGAAAACACACTTCAGACTGCACATCTGTCTTGCTGTCATAATACTAAATTATGAATAAATCATTAAAACATTTGCGGTGCCTCCTTTTCTAATAATAGTTTCTTTCGAAATGTTTCTTCATTCCGCATTCTGTTCTGGGTTCGTCCTGAAACTGAAGACACACGGAGAACAGCATGAACTCACGCCACATCAGCAAACTGCTGTCTCTCACGCAGGGATCTTTGGCTTGAAGCGGCACATTCTGGCACACATCATCATGCATACAGAAAATGTGCATACTATGTACTTTATACTTATTGCACAAATAGTAAGAGTATATGATAGTATGCTATTTCTAAACAAAGAAATCTGAGATGCTTAGTGTAAACTTAATTATGCATATGCACATAAACATAAATAAGAAAAGACTGCCCTGCTAATGACTCTGTATAAACTATAACCCAGAAAGAAAATCTAAATGATATTGTTTGTCTAAATAGCAGTCCTGGAGAGACCAGCCAAATATATGCTTGAAGTCAATATCAGCGCTGGGTTGGCTGTTTTGCTTTCCTCTAAATATTTCATGTTCATAACCAGCTCAATCTCTACAATCTGAATCAACCTATTAAACTATTTATTTTTCATGAAGCACCGCTGTGCATTTGCTATTCAAATCAACTTCAGACAGCAGAAGATATGCTCTTTATTTTTGTATATTATATATATATAATTTTCATATTTAATATAATTAATATAATATAATAATGTAATATGATAATGCAATATAATATAACACAATATAGTATAACAACATAGCATAACATAACATAACATAACATAACATAACATAACATAACATAACATAATATAATATAATATAATATAATATAATATAATATAATATGCCACTAACATGCATCACAGTAGAAAAAATAATTTTAATTGTATTTATTGTTATTAATATTAGTAATTTATTATTATTATTATTATTATTTTTATATATATGTTTTAATTTTAATTATCACTTATATTAACAATGTATATAAGCTCTATGAAATATTTAATATTTTATTTTGAGAAAACACCTTTTATTTTATTTGTATTTTATTTAAAATAATTTGCACTACCTTTTTTTTTGCAATACAAATGTTCTGGATTCATCGGTTTCATTATGTCAATAAAACACTAAATTGAATTGAAATAGAGAGAGAGTGAAAGAAAGGGAGAGAGAAAGATGTAGGGAGGGACAGAAAAAAAATGTGTGTGTGTGAGAGAGAGAGAGAGAGAGAGAGAGAGAGAGAGAGCGCGAGCGCAAGCATTCGGGAATGAGGTGAATTGCATCGTGATTTCATCCGAGCGCAGCTGCGAGACACGCTGGAATCCAAACAGGCTTTTTTCTTTTTTTTTTATTTGCAAACGTTTATTTCTGAGGCTTTTCCTCTCAACATTATCCTCGTGCAATGCTTGAGTGTTTTCTGTCTCACTACATGAGTTGGATTTTAATACTGTGAAGCCTCATGGAATCAGATGCCGGACGGGTTTGGTCTCCTGCTGGATTAAAAGCATCATTCAGTCAGTTCAACACCGCGCACAGCAACTGAGCTCTGAGGTGAGATGACCAATGACAGCACTCATCTGTGTCCACAACCTCAGCTTTCATCAAATCATTTCACAGGACAAAAAACAGCAGTTTTAACTAGTACAGTTTGAGGTTGGCATGTCACTGAACTAACTAAAAGTAAGAGTATCCGACAGTGGCTCTCAACTGGTTTTGTCTCAGATTTTGCATTGAACATCAGATGATGAGGAAAAGTGTTTTGTTACTTCATACCGAAATTATTATTTAACCATGAAAATATATGCGAAAAAGACAAGTTTGTACCCAAAACACATGAACACACACCGAGCCAAAAATCGCATTAAGTGACAGATGAATTTGCACCAAAATATCAGAGTTCAATTGGCCAATGACAAAAGATAATGCATTTATTTCCTTTTAACTGTTCTAAATGTGCACAATTGATTATATTATATTATTTGCACTTACAATCATTTTTCCTGCTGTCCGTGACCCATCAGATCAGACCTGCAACCAACCAGTTGAGATTCACCGGTATGAGAGCTGGTTGGTTATACTCGTGTTTTGTGGTGTGTGGTCATTTCTGTCTGTAGACGCTGCAGTAGTTTGTTGCTTTCGGCTTCTTAAGTTTATTACACACACATACGCAGCGGCCCTGGAAGGCTCTCTGGGTACTTTATGATATTACGCAGCCCAGAGTTTGATTTATGAATCCTCAGTGCTGTGGAAACCACTGAGCCGGTGGTTCTCTTGGGAATGACCCTGTTCCCCAACCCACCTTGTAAGTGGTACAAAGTTGCCTTTGAATACAATCTGTGATGGGGCTTGTTTCTCCCAATGAGTATGAGATACAGAGACCTTTGCTGGTTTATTTCAATAGGCATTTATAATAAGCAGGTTGACTGGAGAGGTGTTTTCTCTTGGCACAATCTCATCTACAGTGTCCAAAAACACACACTCTATGGCCAGTATGTGGACTCCCCTCTTTAATGAATGGGTTTGGCTATTTTAGTAATTCCAGTGAAATCAAATCTTAATGCTACACCATGCAGTGTCATTCTAGACTTTTCTTCCAATTTCATTGCAATAGTTTTGGGAGGATTCTTTTCAGTTTGGTTTTCTGACTATAGTGGGGATCAGGGCTTGACATTAACACCCGCCAGCCGTTGAATTATACATATTATATATACATTTTTCAATTGTAGTCTTTTAAAAAGGCATCTAAAATAATAAACTAAGTGCAATGTAGTGTTGTCAAAAAAAAATTTTTTTGATACATATCGATACTGAAATATCTGAAAAGCTTCAAATACTAATTTTCTGCAGAACAGATACACGATACCAGCAGCTCTTTCTCTCTCTCATCTCTTCAACAGCAAGTGGACACACAAGCACGCCTTTTTTCATTTGCTCCGGATGAATATTGTTGAATTTCGGCGTGGGATTGCACATAATTTTACTCATTCCCACAGATTTTGTTCTCACACCCAAAGTGTGGCACATAAAGCCACCTCTCAGTACTAAACTGAGTTATTTTTCACTGCTTATTACACTTAAACAGCCAAATACACACAAAAAAATGCCGGTCTTGTGAGTATTCACGTGTAAACAGTCAGTTATGTTTCAAGTAAGTTGAGAAAGAAAATGCACGTGTAACAGTACAATGGATCCGTGCATCAGGTCTTAAAGTGACAGCAGCCTAATATACCTGCTGCCAAATTATGAGATCATATTAAAAATATCTATATGGCAGTTTTTCCCCAAGGTATCGATGTCAAAATTGTGGCTAGTGAAAATGCTGAGTGGCTAGTAACTTTGGAAAACCACAGTGACTGGTGAGCAAAAAAGTTAATGGGTGAACTTGATCGGCTTGCACAAACCAAGACCTAAACTGAACCCTTTCAGGATGAACTGGAACAGCGATCACTCAACAACAGTCTGGCTTCACTGATGCTCTTGTGTCTTGTTGAACATTTCATTTCGAACACATTAACCCTTCCCTTTGCTGGTATAACAGCTTCAAAGTTTTCCACTGGGAAGTTTTTCCACTAGATATTGAAACATAGATGTAGGAATTTCCTTCCATTCAAACACAAGCGCATTAATAGCTAGGTTTCAATCCACATATTATCATGAAAATGTGAAAATGAGGTGTTTTCATCATAGTTTATGCATGCCTTATTGAATGAAAGTATTAAAATATTAAATGTATATAAGATAAAAGAAATTTGAGATGTTTAGTGTAAACTTAATTATGCATATGCACAAGAACGTACTTATTACAATAACCCAGAAGGAATGGCTGTTTTGTCTTCCTCTAAATATTCCATGTTCATAAACTAAAGTCGTTTCAAGTAATTTATTATATTTAGTAAGAGTCGCAATGACTCCCCCAGTGGATACAGCTTTCATTTCCATTTTTATTTTGCATAATTTTCCTTAGAAGTGCGGATTTTGTTCTCTCAAACACATGGGTTGGAAATGCTGCTTTATTCAAAATATTTTTGTGATATTTAGATGGCTCCAAATCACCCCAAAGTTTTTCTCTGACACCAGAGTCAGTAAATCACTTTCATATACACTTCACTTTGGGACACTGTCGTTCCGGTGTCACAAGAAATTGATCACTCAGGATCCTAAAGGAGACCTGATTCCTGGGGGGACTCAATTTTTTACCACACTGGAATAGAAAGAGACTCTCGAAAAATGGTTGCTACAAAGCTGGAAGCAAGCACACAATTCTCTAGCATGTCAATGTATGGTGTAATATTACGATTTTTCCTCACAGAAATTACTAGAATAACCAAACCTATTATTTAGAAAGGGGCGTCCACATATTTTTGGAGCAAGAATTCAATCGTGGCTCACAAGCATATAGAGCTCCATCACACAGGTCCCATTATAAAAACATGACTTGAATCCAAGTTAGTTTAGTTGGTCGATCACCTTGTCCTGCCTCACTCACCAGAATGACTTTCCCTACTGCCGTGATTAAAAAAACGTACTAAAATCAGCTGTAGGAAGAACAGACACTGAAATTAGAATCAAATGGAAGTGGAATAAACTGAAAGATCATTGCATGATCGTTGCTTTATTTTGGAAATATTAAAAATCATTATTTTATATTTATCTGAGATAATGGGAAGACTGTTTTGCACATAAAAACAAAAGCAATTTTTCCCCGAGGATGACTTTTCCGACTTCTCTAAATTGAAAGGAAATAAACTGTACAAATTGGTTCCAAGCCAGAATAGATGATTTTCTTGCAGCTTTGTTTAAATAGGTTTCGGGCTGCTTTCTGTGTAAGTGCTTCCTCTATTTATAGAGTCTGATGTGTGTGACAGATACATTCTGAATCTCTTTTATCAGCATTATTGACATTGGCGAGTCCCACTGGTGGTTTATCTAGAGCCCAATAATTGAATCGCTCTATTATGTGTTTGTTTATGGGATGCTCTCAGAGGAAAAGGCTTTTGTATGTTCAGATATGACACCCTGTGATAATACTGCTTGAATGGTAATGAATTCATCTCTAATATAAAAGGCTAAAAAATAAAAAAATGATTGCTGTTACACAATGATTCGAAACGCACAGTTTGTGACCACAAATACCGACAAAATACTCAATGCGCAAACACACAGTTCAGTTAGGATTACATGCTGTTAAAGGATTAGTTCACTTCAGAATTAAAATTTCCTGATAATTTACTCACCCCCATGTCATCCAGGATGTTTATGTCTTTCTTTCTTCGATCGAAACAAAATTAAGGTTTTTGAGGAAAAAGGATTTTTCTCCATATAGTGGACTTCACTGGGGTTCAAAAGGTTGAAGGTCCTAATGTCAGTTTCAGTGCGTATGATCTTTCCAACGTGATTACGTAATGCATGGTGCATCGCAGAGAGTGCAAGACGAGCATTTGTGGTTAAAAAGTATACACTTTTTTTTTTTTTTTTTAATGGCAGATTGTTTTACACTTATTCCTTGTCTGGGATCATGTAGAGCTCTTTGAAGCTGCACTGAAATGGCAATTTGGACCTTCAACCCATTGAACCCCAGTGAAGTCCACTATATAGAGAAAAATTATGGAATGTTTTCCTCTAAAACCTTAATTTCTTTTCAACTGAAGAAAGAAAGACATAAACATCTTGGATGACATGGGGGTGAGTAAATTATAAGGAAATTTCAATTTTGAAGTGAACTAATTATTTAATGCAACATATGTACATCATGTTGCTGATGCATCCAGCTCAAAAACTGATGAAAAAACCCTGCACATTGTTTTTGTTTTTTACTTGAGCAAAAGCCAAAAGATACATGGAGCCACAGAGACACTCATTTTATCTGATGGTATCCAGACAGAAATGATCCCTATAGTGCTGTTTTACAGCAGTGGACCAAAATGGGTCACAACATACCAGTCACAGGAGGGTTTTGACCCATTTCAGTGGCAGACAGCAGGGGAAAAAACAGTATTAAAGGGGTGGTTCGGTGTTTTTTTTTTTCTAGGCTTGATTGTGTTTTTGGGGTGCAGTTTAACATATCTTAATGCTTCGTTTTTAAAAAAAAAAAGCCGTATTTTTCATATATTTTACCTTTATTCTACACCTCTGTTTCCATTGTCATTCGAACGGCTCGTTTGACTTCCTGCTTCTATGAAGCCACTCCCTCCGAAATACGCAATGTGCTCAGATTGGTTAGCTGGGCCAGTGTATCCAGAGCCATCGTGATTCGCTGAAGCGTCCGGAAACGCCACACCCCTTACCATTAGTTGTTACCAGAGCCGTTACATGTGCTTCAGTGGAAATGTAAATAATGGCGTCTATATTGCTGTATCAAATTGAGCCGAATCAGACCCAGATGAAGAGGGTGAAGCGGAACCTCTGCAATCGCGGCTTTTAAAGGATGTTTATGAATGGTATTTCATTTAGTATTTGTGTCAAAGTGTTTAGATATGCTGTCACTGCTGTTTGTTAGCTTTCAATATACAGTTTTATCCTGATTAAAGCTTTACTGTAGCCGAATACATGACTGAGTAGTCGCATTTTTGTAAAAGGTATCGTTTAATTTATAGCATGAACAACTGTTTGTCTATGAACAAAGACGTTTGTTGGCGTTTGTTGAAGTATGCACTAGAATTAAGCTAACTGGCTAGCGAAGCAAAAACGCGTTGGTCTTTGTTTATGTCCTTGATGTAACCAAAAATAGCAACAGAACTATAAGTTTAAAAGACATTTACAAACAATAAAACGTACTTACAGTTTGGGGGCAATAAACAGCAGCTTTTTTAAAGTGGGAACTGCTTCTTTCAGTAATAGCCATCCAGCATTGAACTCGTGTAGATTCTGGAAGCTGTCTTCAGCAGCGCATCCAGTGTAGAAATGTTGCTCGTGTCCGGTGAACACAACTCTTCCTCTTCCACATGCTGCGCGATATGACCTCGCCCACTTTGTGTTTTGCAGGGTTTATGATGTCACCAACCCGGGAAGAAGCTTGTTATAGTCCAAACCGGTCCTTAATGCCTTAACTTTACAAGACAATATCTCTGTTTGCATTGAACTTTCAAAGCTGTATCTTTGCAGATACTGTTTATGCTCAAGCAGCAACATTACACATTAACTAAAGTTAAATCGCATTGAACCACCCCTTTAAATGAAAACAGAACCATTGTTAGAATAGTAAAAAAAAAAAAAACTTTTGAAAGGAAAAAAAAAATTCACATATTAGTTGATATGCCATGCGTTCAATCAAACTCTAGTCAAATTTCATAAATGTCCTGTATGCACAGATTGTCAAAAATATGGTAAAAAAGACCCTGGTCTACATTAAATACAAGTATGCTTTTTCGAATTTTACCTTTCATGCAGTGTGTATGCAGCTGTTTAATAATTTTGAATGTTGTTGGGTCAATGCTATTCAGTGTAATATTAATGAAAATAAATGTTTGATTTTAAGGTGATGTTTGATTTCGATATTTCATTTTCGTACTGTGCTGGGTTTCCACTTGGCATGTAATGTAAAATCCTGAAGCAAATCCAGTGACTTACAGAAGCTGCAGTGGAATCAGCTGGCTAATGTGGAGACCTGTGCAGAAGGCTTCATAATGGATTCCAATCTGGCAACATCCTCGTGCCTGTCACTGCCTGGGGTGAGTCCAGCGTGAGGCCGCTAATGGAACGGGCTCTTTTGATTAGCCTGCTCAAACAAGCTGGAAATGCTCTTCCCGTAGACCATCAATGTGGAAACCAGGCTGACCATGAACCTGTATTGATAGAACAGATCTGTACAGCACAGTGATTCCTCAGAGAGTCTCGCGTTTGCTTTCTGAAACAATGCAGCGGTGTTACTTCAATCAGTGAACTAAACTATGTAGAGCAGCGCCAAGCTACAGCATCACACCAAACTTAATTTAAAAAATGAAACTTTGACCCTGATTGATGACCTTTACAAGCACTGCCAATGATGTTTATCATTTTGTGGTCAAGTCAAATTTTATGCCACATCATACAAGGCATATCATGACATTCAGAATAATTTTCACAATACATCAATGCTACACTGAAAAATACTGCAAGTTACTCTGTCACATCAAGCCACGAGAGACATTACATGAGAGACAATGCAACAACAATAAGATAAATGATGCCAATGTTCAATAAATTAAAATGATTAATGATCCCAATAAACACATCTTCTGCCAAGTAATATAGTTCATTAGTTTTACTGTAGACTGTTTATGGCTGACACGCAATGCAGTAAATGAATGTGTGGTCATATTGAGTATTTCACAATGAGAATTTACAATTTCGGTCCCTCGATTTGCTAAATTGTGCGGACGATTTACTATTTCGTTCCCTCGATTTGCTAAATCGTGCAGACGATTTACTATTTCGGTCCCTCGATTTACTAAATCGTGCGAACGATTTACTATTTCGGTCCCTCGATTTACTAAATCGTGCGAACGATTTACTATTTCGGTCCCTCGATTTGCTAAATCGTGCGGACGATTTACTATTTCGGTCCCTCGATTTGCTAAATTGTGCAGACGATTTACTATTTCGGTCCCTCGATTTGCTAAATCGTGCAGACGATTTACTATTTCGTTCCCTCGATTTGCTAAATCGTGCAGACGATTTACTATTTCGGTCCCTCGATTTGCTAAATCGTGCAGACGATTTACTATTTCGGTCCCTCGATTTGCTAAATCGTGTGCATGATTTACTATTTCGGTCCCTCGATTTGCTAAATTGTGCGGACGATTTACTATTTCGTTCCCTCGATTTGCTAAATCGTGCAGACGATTTACTATTTCGGTCCCTCGATTTGCTAAATCGTGCAGACGATTTACTATTTCGTTCCATCGATTTGCTAAATCGTACGGACGATTTACTATTTAGTTCCCTTGATTTGCTAAATCATGCGGACGATTTACTACTATTTTGTTCCTTCGATTTGCTAAATCGTGCGCACGATTTACTATTTCGTTCCCTTGATTTGCTAAATCATGCGGACGATTTACTACTATTTTGTTCCTTCGATTTGCTAAATCGTGCGCACGATTTACTATTTCGTTCCCTTGATTTGCTAAATCATGCGGACGATTTACTATTTCGTTCCCTTGATTTGCTAAATCATGTGGACGATTTACTATTTCGTTCCTTCGATTTGCTAAATCGTGCACACGATTTACTATTTCGTTCCCTTGATTTGCTAAATCATGCGGACGATTTACTATTTCGTTCCCATGATTTGCTAAATCGTGCGCACAATTTACTATTTAGTTTGTTCCCTCGATTTGCTAAATCATGCGCACGCTTTACTATTTTGTTCCCTCAATCGCACACTACATTCACCATGCTGTCATTATCACGTGACCTACAAGCGGCAGTTGTGTCACTTCACTGCCATTCACAAATCCTCTCCAGTGGCCTCATGGGATAGTAAAGTGTCCACATTTCAGAATTTCGCCAGAAGTAGTAGGTCATCTGGTTATTTTTTGCCTACTCTTTTATGAGTACAGTGAATTTGCACATACTTTTGTCACATATGGTTTTAGACCTACTATATAGAGTAGGGAAGTATGCAATTTCAGATGCAGCCAATGTGTATTGTTAAAAGCACTATATAAATAAATCTGACATGAACAATCAGAATCAAGTATTCCAGAGAAACATAACTGATGCCCATCAGTAAAATCTAAGAGTCTTTGACTTTCGCTCAAGCTAAAACAGCAAGATGCTCTTATTCAGGTGAGAACAGAGTTAGTGGAGCGTGCAGATCAGCATGTCATCACATCTGATCCGGAGCGCTGCATCTCTGCCAGCATAGCAGGACGTCCTCCAGGGCTGGTGGCTCTTCTGCAGGCACAAATAGAGGAAAACAGATACTGCAGAACCCCACAGAGATGATGGCACCTGCTTTCAGAGAGAGTCAAAACAGGGTTCCAGTCTGTGAGAAGGTTCTACAGTGACCCAAATCTGCTTATGTGCATTAAAAGATTAGAAGCAGCCCTGCTGGTGGAGCATGATAACTGCGGCTCGCTGCATCCGTCACAACCTCGGCCCATCCCACACCTGCACTAAACCCGGATCCCCAGTTACATGCGAGAGCCATTTCGAGGTCAAGACAACTGAACATAACAACTAACTGAGCCGCTCAATTAGATTCATCATCTTCCCCTCAATACACTAGTAAACAACTCTAGTACACACTTGTTTTGTTATCTCCTACTGGACTTCCACAAAAACAATGCTTTGCATGTTCTTTTGCATTGCATTTAACCTCAGGATACTCCAGAGGAACTGCACTGAAAGTAACTTTATAAACAAGCATTTACTAAGTGACTATTTACACTGCATCTTTAAGTATAAATAAAAATTCTTTAAGTATAAAAAATATAAATTTACATGTAGATCTAAGTATTTTATACCAATAGTAGGGTTGTGCACCATTCAAAAATGAATTTGAATTAAGCCAGCAACATTGAATTCGACAGACAGACGGACAGATGGAACGACAGACGGATGGATGGATGGATGGATGGATGGATGGATGGATGGATGGATGGATGGAAGAAACAATGGATGGATAGATAGATAGATAGATAGATAGATAGATAGATAGATAGATAGATAGATAGATAGATAGATAGATAGAAGGATGGACGGACGGACGGACGGACGGACGGATGGAACAAGAGTAAATGGATGGATGGATGGATGGATGGATGGATGGATGGAACGACAGAAGACAGATGGATGGATGGATGGATGGATGGATGGAACAACAGAAGACAGATGGATGGATGGATGGATGGATGGATGGATGGAAGGAACAATGGATGGATAGATAGATAGATAGATAGATAGATAGATAGATAGATAGATAGATAGATAGATAGATAGATAGAAAGAATGACAGACAGACAGATAGAAGGATGGACGGACGGACGGATGGAACAAGAGATGGATGGATGGATGGATGGATGGATGGATGGATGGATGGATGGATGGATGGATGGATGGATGGATGGATGGAACGACAGAAGACAGATGGATGATGGATGGATGGATGGAACGACAGAAGACAGATGGATGGATGGATGGATGGATGGATGGATGGATGGATGGATGGATGGATGGATGGATGATGGATGGATGGATGGATGGAAGGAACAATAGATAGATAGATAGATAGATAGATAGATAGATAGATAGATGGAATGACAGACAGATAGAAGGATGGATGGATGGACGGATGGAACAAGAGATGGATGGATGGATGGATGGATGGATGGATGGATGGATGGATGGAACAACAGACAGATAGAATGACAGACAGATGGATAGATAGAGAGACAGACAGACAGACAGAGGAATGATTGATAGATAGATAGATAGATAGATAGACAGAGAGATGGATGGATGGATGGATGTACTATCAACTATTAACTTTACAATTACAACTAAAGATCGAATCACAAGAAACTTCTGCCATGATCAACGTGATCAATGCATTCACCCACAACACTCTAGAATCATGGCAGTAAGTTCTGCACAGGTAAACACCACTCACACTTTAAAAAAAAAAATAAATAAATAAAAGTAAAAATCTGTATACAGAATACTTAGCATTTTAATTTGAGAACACTTGCAAAAGAACTCAATAATCAGCCAGGAAACTACAAGGCAGAAAACAAGAATAAGTAAACAGGTCACATTAATTCAAGAAGCCAAAGCGGCGCAAGATAATAGTGCCGAATGAAATCGCATCAGTCCTGCTGCTGGCACTGAGATAATGCAGCTCATTGGCAGCGGTCAGACGCTGCTTTATAGGACAGACCGGCTACGACTCTCCCCCACTGTATTGACCCGGTGCATGAAGAGAAGAGTGCTCAGGGAGATGGATGGTCAGGCCCGGCAGCGAAATTATCCCACTGAAATGAGCCACACCAATAAGGCTGTTTTCTGTTTCTATGTGTGTGTGTTGTATAACGATTGTGCTTAATTACTCTGTGTGTGTTTGTGTGTGCGCTCTGTGGACTGTAACGGCTGTGTGAAGGTTGGTTTGTGCTCTACCTTCTCTCTTTAAATACATTTTTCTTCATCAAAGATGCTTGCTTCCAGTTTTCTATATTTAGAGGTGTTTGTTAAGTCGAGCATCACTACTACTACTGATTATATTTAGGGTTAATGATTGGAACAAACCACTAACACTAAGATTTAGAGTGTAACATCTCCAGAAAGCATTTGTGCAACAAACATTCCTCAATGACATGGCGGATACTGCCTATACTATTTTGTCTAAATAAATTAAAAATCAAACCGTAGTGAATTTAGTATATTGTACATTATAGCAATAGATATTCATTTTGAAATTTGGTAATGCATAAGTGTTTTTTATCACTTTTGCAGTTATCTAGAGTTCACTTAAAGCTGAAGTATATGGAAAAATGAGCATGCATAATACTGATAAAAATATCTAATACTGTCAGTGTTGTTAATGTTAGTCTAAAACAATTAAAAATATGTTTGGTAATTGAAATAAAGCTAAAATAAATAAAAAATATAAATATTTGATGAAAAACTTCAACTTAAAAGAAAACTAAAAATGCCTTGGAAACTAAATGAAACAAATAAACAAAAAATAAAAATGAGATTTAAAAAAGCTAAACAGAAATACAAAAAAATAATAAAAATGACAGAAGCAAATAATATAATTACTAAAACTTAAATTAAAGGTGCAGTAAGCGATTTCTGAGAAACGCTGTTGAAAGTGGATCGGACCGAGCACCAAAACACACTTGGCCAATCAGCAGTAAGGGGCGTGTCCACTCATTTTTGGGGGCTGTGTTATATAGCGTGCTCATGAATTTGGGGGCGGAGCTATAAAGATAGGGGTGTGATCCTTTTGGGTAGGGGCGTGTTTGTTTTGGTGATTTCAAATATCAACAGTGTTTCTCAGAAATTGCTTACTGCACCTTTAAATTAAACTACAAAAAACTAAAATTAAAACTGAAAATATGAAAATAAATCAAATTTAAAATATTAAAAGTATTTGTTAATACAATATAAAATACTAATAAAGTATATAAATACAACTAAAATAAATAATCAATAAATCATGGCAACATATATTTTTAGAATACATGATCTCATCAAAATAATTTAAGCAACTTCAACATTTCTAGTTGAGTTATTCTAGTTTCAAGTTATACGAGATCCAACTCAAGTTAAGTCAGATTTTGTATAATTTAAGTTGAAATGACTTGCACAGTCAATTTGATTATACTACATTTCTCCATTATACTTCATTATACTTCAAGGCAGCAGATGAACTTAATTTTTTAATCTAAAATAAGTGGATTTTTTTACAGTGATATTATCTGAAACCACCCTATATGAACCACATAACAACATATTAATATTTAAAGCATTTTTTCTTTAGACAGTGTAAAAATCTACTTCTCCCTTTCATTTTGGAGTTCTGCCCATTTTTCTCTCTCAAATGAACCACAAACCCTTACCGACACAATGGCTTCTATTTCAATCAAACTGGCATCTGTGATCAATGGGAGGTCAAACGTCCACCAGAGAGTCTCTGATGAGCAGCCAATGAAGTCAGTCCAGCCGTATTACCTGGTTTACATGTACAAATAGTAAGACACTCAGATGAGAAGCAGCAATTGTACATTAAAGCAGCACCATAAAACTGACTGGGCTGCTTGGAATAGCATACTAGCATATTACTATACTATTTCTGTACGCAGTATACTGTACTGCTACATTTAGCAAAATGTAAAACAGCAGAGTGCACTGCTAATAATACTGTACCATATAATGCAATCTGGTTGTATTTTAAATGCATTGCAAAATCAGCTTCACAGGCTGATACAAGGCAGATACAGATTCAACAATCAACAAATTATATATATATATATATATATATATATATATATATTTTTTTTTTTTTTTTTTTTTTTTTCCTGCATTGTGGCTGAATTGTAGATTGTACATATATATATATATATATATATATATATATACACACTATTTATATATAAAAAATATTTGTTTCAATAATATACTATAATTTAATGCCACTCGCTGAATTATACAAGTAATTCAGTGTGATCATGTGATAGGGTAGCATACTGCTGTTTGAAATAATATCATTGCATTATGTGAACTTTCCACATGCTGTAATTTAAAGTAGGCAGAACACAAATCCCCCCCCCCCCAAAAAATCACACCATCAGCAGTTACATTTACTCATTTATCAGACGCTTTTATCCAGAGCAACCTATGATTTAGAAGCACTGCATGCAGTTACCAAAAATATTTGACATACAAAATGCCAATTTCTGATTGTAAGCTAGAGCTTGGCATGTCAGATGACTCAAATCAACAGATTTTCGGAAAGCTCCACAGAGTCAGTTGTTTACACTCTTCAGATAATCAAACTACTATGATAGTTGACTCTGCAAAAAAATAAAAAAATAAAAAAAATTTACCATCAAAATATTACATATGGCAGCTTTAATCTCCTGCTCTACACATCAAGTTCAACACATATGCAGGAAGTGGTAGAGCTGGTGTATTGGAGACCTTAAGGCACACGGTAATTAGTCGTGTGATGTGAAATCAATCAGCTCAAGTGGTGAGCCCAGAGATGCACCTCCTACACACTAATGCCTCGCTACTGCCTACTTACTACTGCCTACATAGACAGCTGCCTTCTAAGGGAGCATCCGAACTGAAATGAAACCTCATAAACGACTGATATGAAGCACTCAATAAAGGAATAAAGGCTCAACATGACAGTTTGTGTTATTTTAGAATCACTGAGATGCTATTATATATATATATATATAAAGATTTTGAAGTGTCGAAATGTCATTCGGTTTAACCGTCCAAGGGACAGCCTTTTCATTTGTGATTAAAATATCTTAAAAAGTAAAAAGTGTATGTATTCTTTTATTCTGGCATGATTTTATAACATCATATATCAACATAGTGCAAAATGATATTAAGATTATGTGTAGAAGTCGTTGCTTTGTTACGAGAAAAATTTCTGGAAAAATGAATTTCATTGATGTCATTTGGAGTAACCAATATAAATCGACCATTTTGGATCAAGTCATGCAGTCAGTATCATGTGACAGGATGTGACATCATTCAGACACCTGCAGAGGACCACATGGTCATGAAGCAAAGTAACTAACTCTCTCTTAACTATTTAAAAAATTCAAGTTTTCACTTGATCATACTCATGTCCCGAAACATCAGGTCATTCGGTACAACCGCTATAAAACATGGAAAATGCTGTAATATTTTAAAAACGTGTACTAAATATAAAATGTTTGATTTGTCCTTTTGCTAGCTAGCTAGATATCAACCTGTTAGCATTGTTTGAAAATGTTGTCACTTGGTATAACCAAAAGTGTCATTCGGTAAAACCGAAATTTTGGGTAAACCAAATGACTTTTTGTCCATTTTGTCCATCTTGTAAAAAAAAAATGACAAAAGCAGTGTTAATTGATTATAAAAACACATAATCTCATTGTTAACACTTAATAAAACTTCAAAATTAATTATATCTCCCATGTGTTTTTTTTTTACACTTTTAAAAACCTTATTCGTCAATGACCCATACAGTGTATATATATATATATATATATATATATATATATATATATATATATATTTATATAATTTAAGTTGAAATGACTTGTGCAGCCAATCCTCTTTTCAGTTTTATGGACGTTTTTGATATTACTTTGGCCACTCTCGATACAAAGTTCTGTCATGAAACTCTAGATGCCACAGGCTGACAGGTCCTTAACTCAATCTGCTTGTAATCACATCATTCTCTATAGGGTACAGCTGATTGGATCCTGCTATATCAGTAGCCAATGAGCTCGCTGCTCAACCTTCAAATACTTGGTCAGCATTTGCTGTAGCTGTTGCACCTCCACCTGTATAGATCTGCTATGAGTAATTCATGTAAGTTATATTGTACAGCGACAGCATGTCTTTCTCACAGCAGCGTGTCGTGTATGTATTGGCAGTAGCAAGTCTCGTACTTGCTCTGCAGCAGCAACAATAACCGACAATAAGAGCAGCGGCGGCATAGCAGATCTATTCTGCCAAGACCAAACATATCAACATTGTCATATACCATACCAAACACTTGTCATGACAGAACTAGGTTACTAGTAAGAGAATATGAGCTTGACTCCCGTTGCACATTCAGCTGCTGTGTGAACAGGAGATTTTGAGAAACACCTGTGAGTAAATGCAGCTGTCAATCCCAAAAACTGACAGTGTGAACATAGCCATACTACTGATCATACTTGGGGTTAGTGATTAGGGATGCACCGATCCGCCTTTTTCGCTTCCGATACCGATACCGATACCTGGGATTCAGTATCGGCCGATACCGATCCGATCCGATATTCAAGTAATAAGAAAAGTGCTAAATTACCTAATAAACTGTATGCCTCACTTAGGGCTGTGACGGTCGGCATGACAACCGCGCCACCGCGGTCGTGGAGTGTCACCGGCGGTAGTGTGGCGTGTATATAATATATAATCTCAAAGGTCACGTTAACCGAGAATTTTCCATCATTGATGGAATTTTTTTTAGCAGTGACGGAAAAAATCGGCCTGTCCGTCATTTTGACAGATTACTGAGGCTGAATTTGCTTGTAACTGTAATTCAAACCCCTGTCCAGTAGGTGGTGAGCGCGCTCCAGTGTGGCAGCAGAGCGCGAGTTCAGAATGAAATGAAAACGATGCGTTGGATTACACGCACCCAGTTTGTCCACTCTATTATATATTATATTATAATACATATACTTACATAATTAAGTTTCTAATCCGTTTTGTTTTATTTTTCTTGCTGCTGACTATAAGTTTATGGTCAACGAATGGCTTTTCTGAGGTAAATACGTGACATTGTTTACAACACTGATTGAATTGACGTGCTACAGATTTCGGTAAGCTACTGCAACTTTCAACATTTTTTGAGTTTCATTCATGTTTATTTACTTCTGTAAAGTAGTAAAGAGGAAGAGATGATCGCGTTCACTCACAATCCTCAAAAAGTGTTGAGATGAGATGGAAAATGAAAAGTGATGCAGACTTTTTTAAAAATTTTCTTTTCATAATATTTTCTTTTCATAATATAAATACATGCATAGCCTAGGCCTATTTGTTTATCCTATAAGTTTGTGAATAAATATGAAAATGTGGACGAAATCAGAAGCTATTAAATGTCTAATAATTAAAATATAAAAATTAAAATGATGCAGCAACATATGATAGATAGGACAGAACAAAAAAAAAAAAATGCTATTAACAATCTTTCATTGCGCAAAAGTATTATAATATGAACGGCTCCCATACAGAGCGGCACAAAGCGCTTATGCGCATCCCGTGTGCAGAATGATGCGCTTGAAGCATAATGGAATCAGAGAGCGCAGCGGCAACGCTCCGCAGTGAAAAGTTCAAAGCACAAAGTGAAGATATATTGATGATCCGTATTGTATTACCGGTATCTTGATGAAGTATAATAATAGAAACATTGATTCATCTTTGAGAGTGTTTCATTGTGTTGACTGTCGTAACCGAACGCGACACGCAGTCTGAATGCTGAATAGAGAATGACTGACAGCTGCAGCAGAGGGAGGCATTTACGTGACCTTTAATTTAACGACATAAATATTTATCTGTACCTCATATTAAACTATGGAAGGGCTTCAGAACACTTGGTATATAGTGCACAGAAACTTTATGGTGCTTTTTAATGTTTTTGTGCCCTTTGTGGAGCTTAACAATAATACAGAATAGTACACGCACAGTATCGGATTTGGATCGGTCCCGTCCGGCCGATACCCGATCCGGCAAAAATGGCAATATCGGAGCCGATACCGATCTGAATATCGGATCGGTGCATCCCTATTAGTGATTTAAACAAACCTCCAACTTCAAGCATGAAACTTTTAAAATCCCTCGGACTTACATTGACGGAAGGGCCGAGCCATTTTTAGAGAGCAGAATATCATAGAGACTCGTGTGCTGTGTGAGAAAGCATCTTTTGCTGCTCGTTTCTGCCTGTATTGAGTGTGTGTGTGCGTGCACATCTCTTATCCTCAATTGTTATTGATTTTATCTTTCCAATTACTGAGTCCTCCGGCTGAACGAGAAGCAGGAAAACAGTGGCAAGGGGTGAAGAGCATGAGCTTTTCTGTGCCGAACGAACACATGCACATGGAAACATCATGAGTTCAGCAGTCAGGAGAGAATTCACTAAGAATACAATGCACCTGCTCAAAGCATTTTTATTTGAGTGTTTTTTGTTTGTTGTTTAAGCACCTAATTTAAATTTGCCCATGAAATAATGACATTTCTCATATTTCCTTACTATGTAGTACTGTATAGGTGTAATAAGTAGCATATCAGCATATACAGTATTCAATAAACATAAGACGAAAAATGCCCAGATGTACACTTTAAGAGCAATGCCAACATGCTGGATGTAATATGTCCAGACTGTATTCATAAAAAACATGCATTCAGTACTGTTCAAAGGTTTGGAGTCAGTAAAATTTAAGAAATTAATACTTTTTAGCAAGGATGCATTAAAATGATCAAAAGTGACAGTTAAAAAACATTTATAATGTCAAAATAATTCTATAACAAATAAATTGTTACATTTCGAACTTTACATTTATAAAAGGATCCTAAAAAAACAAAAATATGAAGCAGCACACCTGTTTTCAACATTGATAATAATAATAAATGTTTCTTGAGCATCAAATCATCATATTAGAATGATTTCTGAAGGATCATGTGACACTGAAGACTGGAGTAATGATGCTGAAAATTCAGCTTTTACATTTTAAAATACATTCAAATAGAAAACAGCTATTTTAAATAGTGATAATAATTCACAATATTACTGTATTTTCAGTCAAATAAATGCAGCTTTGGTGAGTAGAAAATACCCTGACCCCAAATGTCTGAACAGAAGTGCACTTATAAAATGAAAAGAAAAAAAAAGAAAAAAAAAGTTATACAAAGTAGTAAGTTCTTCATCAAATGCATTACATATTCTGACAGTAAATCATTTGAGATGCCAGTTTACTTAAATATGCCTGGTATAGCACAACATCAACATCTTGTTAAGCTGGACTGCGGGTGGCATGCAAATAAGGAGTAATTGCGCTAAAATACAATACACAATTGTTAGTGTGTGTGCATGATGCTGCTAGTGTGTGTGAGACTCCAGTAGCTTGTCTGTGGGGTGAAGTTGGGGTTATGCTGTCTGCTGTGCTTTCCAGCTTTAACAATACCGATAATCTTGACATGCATGCGTTTGCAAATCCAGCAGATGAGGAAGAGATCAGATATCCCTCTGGGAATACGCCGCAGTCTACAAAATCCCGAACTCTTCTTTAAATAGATAAGAGTCTTTTATAATCCATAGCGACATATATGGATCTGTCCCCCTTATAATTCACTTCCTGTGAAAAGGTCAACTATGTTCACAGGGATTTATGAAAGCATTACGCGAGTCTCTCATAAGAACATTTGTTCGTGCTCAGGTCAGCTACTTTGCATTAACGGATTTCCTGTAAGAAACACTTTCACTGGCGCTTTATCGAGTCTTTCGCCATTTGTGTCATGATCTAAAATGAACATCCTGTCAGCCGTGGCCTCAGGGTCATTGTGATTGGTCAGACCTCATTCTCCCCTGTCATTAGCTTGATGGGGGAATATTAATTGGAAAATAGATCAGGAAATGATTTATTATTGTATATTTAAGCAGAACAGCATGGCTACATGGAGCTATAAAAGAGGACTTGCTGATATACAGTATATATATATATATACTTGCAGATATCACATATCAGATATACACACACACATACACACACACACAATATATATATATATATATATATATATATATATATATATATATATATATATATATATATATATATATATATATATAAAAATGTAGATTCAAGTCTGACTCTAGAGCTGTAATTTTGAATGTATAAAAGGTAAGCAGTTAATGTATCCTTACTAATTTCAGTGCGCTATTTTTGTTGCACACATACAAAGGAACAATTGACAACAGATGGAGAACATACACAAGATTCACACACAAATGCACATCCATTTGTGCTTGAAAACACAGTTTTGTTTGTCATCTGCCCATCTGAAGCTCAGCAGCTGTGTGTTCCTGTGGGAACTGCATGTGTTTTGACTCCATACAGTTCAACACAATGGACCCTATCATACACCCGACGCAATAAATAGCGAATCCGCCAAGGTGCAAGCGCACCTGGCTTTTAAAGGGAACTGGAGATTACACTCTGGTTGGTTTATTGCATGTTACACCCAAAATACACCATGACGCTTCAGACCATTGCGCTTAGATTGTTAAAATAGGGCCAATATGTGCTTTATATAGATATATATAGTGTGTGTGTGTATATTAGGGCTGGGCGATATATCGCATGCAATTGTCACGCGCATTTCGTCAGTAAAGCCGGTTCCCTGATTACCGCGAAATCGCCATCACCTGCTTTCAAATGGAGCGGCATTTAATAGACAGAGCCATAGATCACTGATAAGCTACGCAATATCGCGTTCATATCGCAGATGAATCGCCTTCGATAATGAACGCGTTATTGCGTAGCTTGTCAGTGAACTACGGCTCTGTCTAATAAATGCCGCTCCATTTGAAAGCAGGTGATGGCGATTTCGCGGTAATCAGGGAACTGGCTTTACTACTACAATGCGCGTGACAATCGCATGCGATATATCACCCAGCCCTAGTGTATATGTGTGTTTGTTCAGTTTTGAAGGTATGCTTGTGTTTTGTGCATGCACCGTTTCCCACTTGGTAAACATCCTACACTAAATTCTCTCATTTCATGTCCTCTGAATAATAAGAAAACATCAACACAAAAACTATAGCATCTCACAGATCAATAATCAGATTGAGTCTGATTGAAACTGATGTTTCCTCAGTATAAATCTGTTTGAGGACTGTGTAATTGTTGCATGCACTACAACTATATCTGGAAAAAACTGAATTTGACTCTGAAGGAAAATAAACACCCAGAATGCACTGCGTTTTTCCACAAGCATTGCTGTTGGCATCATTGTTTTTAGCATGTCTAAACTTGAAAGCAGCACGCATGAATGTACAAGATAATTGTGGCAGAAATAATAACAGGCCGTAGAGTTGAGATGTTGTTTGAGGATCGTGTCTCAAAGACGTCAAACCTTAGCTTTGTAATTTCATCAACACAGCAAGAAGACCATGTGCAGTAAACAGAAGCGTTTGTAACGCACTGGGGTAATGTCACAACACACTGGAGGGAATTAATTGCAATCCTTCTAGTGCATGCACAGTCTGTGTCGTTTTAACACTCGATTCACTCGAGGAACTAATGTAAATCAGCTAATGACACAAACACGCCTACAAAATTAGCGTTCATCGCGGTGGTCTATAATACCTGGAGAGAGTGGGAATTATGTGCAGGCATCTTTCACTGTGTAATACAGGTGTATATTAATAGTGCAATATTACAGGGTTAGGAATGCTTTTAAAATTCCAGTTCAACTCAATAAAGCTTCATTTAATTGCTTGAAATAGCAAACTACCATGCTACTCTCTGCATATTTTATGTGTGCATGCAATATCCAGTTGAAATAATTTGCTAAAATGATTTTTAAAGGGGTCCTTGATTATGATTTCATTTTTTTAACTTTAGTTAGTGTGTAATGTTGCTGTTTGAGCATAAACAACATCTGCAAAGTTACGACACTCAAAGTTCAATGCAAAGAGAGATATTATCTTTTACAGAAATCGCTTTTTAAGGGCTACAACAAACAGCTGGTAGGGACTACAACGAGCTTCTTCCTGGGTTGGTGACATCACTAACCCTAAAATTTACATAAACCCCACCCCTGAGAACACACAACAAAGGGGGCGGGGCCATGTTGGGCTGCTTTAGAGAAGAGGAAGAGTTGACTGCTTCACAAACGAGGGTCAATTCAACGCTGGATTTGCACAAAAGACTAACATGACGGCACATGCTAGTGGATGAGTTGAATCAACTCCACAGCAATGCATAAATTTATCCACTAACCATTCAGAAACGTCCAGTTTCATTCTAAAAGTTGTAACTTCTTCCTGAGTCTCTCCATCAGTGTCGACTCCGGTTTGAACAATGTAAGGCTGAACACCTTCGTCATTTTGGCTGTGTGAGATTCTCCAGCTTTGTTGTTTGTTGAGTATGAGTTGTTATAGCTCCGCCCTCTTCTGGAGCAGCAGCTCATTTGCATTTAAAGGGACACAAATAGGGGTAAATTTGACAAGCTATAATAAATGATCTGTGGGGTATTTTGAGCTGAAACTTCACAGACACATTCTGGGGACAACAGAGACTTATATTACATCTTGTGAAAAGGGGCATAATAGGTCCTCTTTAAATGCTAAATTTCCTGAATATTAATTGAATTTTAAGTAGCAACCTAGTAGCAGTAGCAGCCTGGGAATATAATTCCAATTTGAATTTAAGGGAGTAGAACAACATCAACAACAAAAAAAGCCCCCAAAAGACAAACTCTAAATGTTGGCTTGACCGCCTTAGTACAATTTTAAGTTTTGTTTTAAAGTTTGAAGGCTTTCAGAAAGACGCAAAGAAGCAAGAACACTTAATTTCCCCAAATGCATTCACGGTGTTGAATTTCTTTGAATTACAACTCAGTATATTCCGGTCACTCCAATTCAACTTCCTGTGTTTTGAATTTGATTCAAAGTCACACTCAACTCTGAATCTTGCACAACTGACATTTGCTAATACAGTACATTCTATAATGAGCCTCATTTGCATAAAATTTAAATATACAGTGCTATACTAGAGCTGGGTATTGCCTATCTAACTACGTGATGATAATTTATTGCAATGAATCACAGTATCATTATTGCATCGTGACTCAATAAGTTGGACTGCAGGTAGTTCGTGAACAAGATCCAGGGTAAATTATTGTGAGGGGTGCAATTAATGCAATTAATTTTTAATAACAATTTGTCATCTTGCTAGCTATGAGTGCAGATGGATGTATTTCTGGTTAGATACGGTGAAATGATATCACTCTGAGCCTGGTGGCTGGTAGTTTATCACGGTATGACTGGAATCAATGACATTGCATTGAAGTCTGATATGTAATTTATTATGGATTTCTGACTGAAATGGCCTGATTTAATCTAGGCGGCGAGTTAGCATGCGTGTATGTGTGCGAGCATTTGTCTCTGAAACGCTCAAGTGAGACGGTGGCCGTGATGATGAACGATTTGTTGGTGCCAGTTGGATTGTGTGTAATTGGCCGAGTCTGACGAATTTACCAATGAGCTTTTCAGCTGATTGTCGGAGCATGCGATTTTCTCAACTCTTACTAGAATTACCATCATCTCTAGAGTTAACTAGTCCTCAAATTTGACCATTATATGGTTTTTGCAGGTATGAAATACCCGAAAACCTACTAAAACAATAAAAACATACTGTGAATGCTGTATCCCACATTGCAATACGAAAGAAATAGAAGAAATAATTAACCCAAAATGTAAAATAACTATTCATTTCCAAGATGCATGCAGTACTTTCATACTCATGCTAACATAATAATGCAGCATATTTTTATCAACCTGTAATTTCACTCTTAGTTATGGATGTTGATCAAGTAATGTTAAATAACATCATGTTTAACCCTTTGGTGCTCTTCGTTCATTTTTGACTGAAAAAAATGTTACGTTTTGTTTTTTTAAAATGTTTTATTTCTACCTTGGTAAAGGTTTTAGAAAAAAATCAAGGACATGATTCGAAAAGATATAAAATATTGAAAATAGTATTTTTGTGCATTTTTCATAACAATAAACATGAAATTCTATCACTTTTTTTAAAGGATTCACTTTCAAATTAAAATTTCCTGATAATTTACTCACCCCCATGTCATCCAAGATATTCATGTCTTTCTTTCTTCAGTCGAAAAGAAATTAAGGTTTTTATGAAAACATTCCAGGATTTTTCCCCATATAGTGGACTTCAGTGGAGCCCAAACGGTTGAAGGTCAAAATTACAGTTTTAGTGCAGCTTCAAAGAGCTTTAAACGATACCAGACGAGGAATAAGGGTCTTATCTTGAGAAACAATCGCTCATTTTCTAAAAAAAAAAAAAAAAAAATATATATATATATATATATATATATATATATATATATATATATATATATTTTCACATTTTAACCATAAATGCTCATCTTGAACTAGCTCTCTTCTTCTTCTTCTTCTTCTTCTTCTTCTTCTTCTTCTTCTTCTTCTTCTTCTTCTCTATTTGAATTCTGGCAGTGTAGACACTGCTAAATGTATTACTGCCCTCCACAGGTCAAAGTTTGAACTAATTTTTATATACTTGCACTAGCATATTATATATGACAATTTAGTTCAAACTTTGTCCTCTGGAGGGCAGTAATACACTTAGCAGTGTCTACACTGCCAGAATTCAAAGAAGAAGAAGAGAGCTAGTTCAAGATGAGCATTTATGGATAAAATGTATAAACATTTTATTTATTTTTTTAGAAAATGAGTGATGGTTTCTCTATATACGACCCTTATTTCTCGTCTGGGATTATTGTAAACTGTAATTTTGACCTTCAACCGTTTGGTGCCCATTGAAGTCCACTACAAGGAGAATAATCCAGGAATGTTTTCCTTCATTTCTTTTCGACTGAAGAAAGAAAGACATGAACATCTTGGATGACATAAACGTGAGTAAATTATAAGGAAATTTTAATTTGAAAGTGAACTAATCCTTTAAGTTCACTTTTTTAAATGTTTTTTTTTTTTTTTTTTTTTTTTTACTTATATATAATAATCTGCCAAGTGTCATCTTTGAAAAGAGACCAAACTTTCAAGATTTATGACAGTTTAAGTTGCTCAAAAAGTGAATTGATTATAACTACTGCATAAATATAATTTAGTACCATAAAATCCCCTAAAAATACAAAATATTAAATAAAAAACATTACTAAACTAAAATATAGTACATTAATTTAATTGGAAAAAAAATCTGTAATTTTTACCGCCACGTGAAGAGCACCAGAGGGTTAATGCACATTTACTTTGATATGAATCATGGTCCTGTATATGTACAGTATGTGTGTGTGTGTGTGTGTGTGTGTGTGTGTGTGTGTGTGTGTGTGTGTATCTGTATACAGTGTGAGGTGTCTTTTGCTGAATAATGCTTATTGAACATGTTGCAGTACGGTATTAAATGTCATCAGCCTCACTGTGCCATAATAACAGGCCCATGTTTCATCTGCGGCTGATTATTATTATAAATACAGAGGGAAAAGTATTAACAACCATAATGATCGAATGGCTCAGTAAGTCAGTTCCTGGAGTAATGTACATAATTTATGGCTTGCGGAAAGACATTTTTAATCTCCAGATCCGTCTGTAGATTCAGAGATCAAAGCCGGAGAGACATGCTGTCTTCTTCCTGTATATCTTTACTGGCTAATGTCTTCATTTTATGAACAATTTACTTTCTTAAAATGAGCTGAAATAATTCACTCATCAAAATGTTCACATCGGATGCATGAAAGACTGAGCAAGTACAACAGGGCTCTAATATTTCATGCACATTATTATTAAAAAAAAAAAGTGTGCTTTTAAAGCAAAAAGACAGAATGTAAGAAAAAACATGCATGAGAATTTCAGGAGACAAACAAGGGATTTCAAGTGTAGGTCAGTGAAATATTTTGTGGAATACTGTTCATTAAAACGTGTAACCAGCTTTCAGGACTGCAGTCTCTGTTGTTTTTCACATTGCCAAGGCAAAAGAAAAAGAAAAGACCAAAAACCTGCAACACAAAGCTTGATAAAACTATCAAGCTCTAAAATAGGCTTTTGGTGATATTAGAGTCACATTTAAAATGAATAAACACAAAGCATTACAATATTTTACTGATAATGAAAAATAGATGAAAAGTATCAGAGGAGCATGACATAAAATTTTCAACTCAAAGTGACGTAGACTAGATGGTCAGACTTGACAATCTACTGGGGTGCAAAAGAAAATTGCTCTGGAAAATTGCTCGTTTATAGCTCTGAAGGTTCATTTAATTATTAATTTAGTTTCAGATGTTTCTCCTAAAAATAGTAAACGGAAGAAAAGTTTGAGTTCATACTGAGATCTCTGACTTTTGAATCTTTGCAAAGCCCAATTTGAGATACACTAGAAGAGACGTGTGAGTTTTCCTGGGGTCTTTTTCCTCAAGAATCTCACTGCTATCTAGGAAAAACACACAATATGTGTGTGTTCATGACACAGCTTAACGTCTGGCTGCTGTTGGCAGATCTTCATGTTTTGCCATATGTGAGAACAGCAGAGGACACGGTGTATGCGTCACTCAAACTAACAATTAAAAGCTCATAATTGGACCGTGACAGACGCACTGAGAGAGCACTGATATTTCCTGTGAGTCCTCTGAACTTTTCTAAGACACACTCACTATCTCCCACAATCTTTCTCTAGGAGAATCCCTTTGTATTGTATTGCCTCATGCACTGTTGAGGTCTGTGGAGACCCGAAATGAACTTTGCTGAACTTTCAATTCATCTAAGGCCGCATGTTCACTGCAGATCTCAATGCTCAATTCTGATTTGTTGAATATATCCTTTTTTTTTTTTTTTTGGATGACCAGCTTACATCTTTTTTTAAAAGTGACCCATATCCAATATCTACATTTACAAAACAACCCAAGGTAGATGTACTGACCTGGAAAAGCTTAGGCTGAAATGGAAGTAAAGAGAACACAATTTGCAATGGATGCAGACGAAATGATAGTACAAGCTTTTGCTTTCCGCACCTTCTTTAAAAGTCAGTAAAACATTGGTCTTTTGAGGAGGAGAAAAAAAGACGAGAGCCCATGTTGTAGTCTGGGCATTGAAAAAAGTCATGTGATTGCGGTTGGTGTCCACACGAGTTAACGTCATTCTCCACCGACACTTTTTCAATGACGTACGACTCGCGTTGACGGGAATATCCGATCTGTCCGATTACATGGAAGACGCAAATGCATGTATCTGATTGATATCAGATTTATTTCCATACATGAATGAGGCCTGAAATTTCTATGAGAATATCAGAATTTTTTTCTGCTTACATGTTCATGGGTCATATCCGATCTGTGCCACATGGAAGGAAAAAAATCTGAATTGGGTCACTTGAACAATGTCATGTAAATGCGGCCTAAGTGAGACTAGATGGATTTGTTGACACTTGATAGCTCTACAAAATAAATTGTAAATGTTGTATGTTAGTGTGAAAAAAAAAAAGTCACACTCAGGATGTTTGGGTTCTCCCCAGAGCCCACATTAGAAATGAATGGGGAAACTATAAAATCAACTTTTTTTCTTTTTAATTTGTCAAATAAAAATCACCAAATCAACCACAACTCAGAATACAAATACACAGAAATGAAGTGGCAGCACAAATGTTTTCTGTTGGATAATTTGTCAAAATGTCAGATACAAAGCACACAAAAATGAACAATTCATCCATGATGGAGTAAACACACACACACACATCCCCACCCCCGACTCACCCACAAAATCACTCATAAGAGATGAAAAAGTGGGACGACAAGTTGCTCTCTGTTACATAATTTGTCAAAAAAAAAAAAAAAAACTGCTACAATGCAGAACACACACAGAAATGGAGTGACACCACAACACATTCACGATGGAGACAAATACAAACACACACATACACACATATAACACAATGTTCTAGTTTGACTAATAATGTGTCATAATTGCAAAAATAAAATGATACTACAGTACAAAAAATGCTAAATTTTGACAAAGAGCCATTTTATGGTGTTATAGTAATGATTTTATAATGTCTAAACATAAACCTAAATAAAAACTTGTGAAAAGATGTATACCTACAGTGGCATGAAAAAGTATGTGAACCCCTTGCAGAATCTGTGAAAATGAGAATTATTTTAATAAAATAAGAGGGATAATAAAAAATGCATGTTATTTTTTGTTTAGTACTGTCCTGAGTAAGATATTTTACATAAAAAATGTTTGCATTTAGTTCACAAGACAAAACAATAGCTGAATTTATTAAAATAACCACATTCATAAGTATGTGAACCATTGATTCTCAATACTGTGTGTGGTTACCTGATGATCCACGACTGTTTTTGTGTTTTGTGATGGTTGTTCACAGGCAAAGACAACTGAGCTCTGTTCTTCAGAAAAATCCTCCAGCTCCTGCAGATTCATCAGTTTTCAAGCATTTTTTGCATATTTGAACCCTTTCCAGCAGTGACTGAATGATTTTGAGATCTGTGTTTTCACACTGAGGACAACTGAGAGACTCAAACTCAACTATTAAAAAAGGTTCAAACATTCACTGATGCTCCAGAAGAAAACACGATGCATTAAGAGTCGGGTGTGAAAACTTTTGAATTCAAATTTCAAGGTAAATTGTGCTTAATTTTTCTGCCGGGAAACATGCAAGTATCTTCTGTTGCTTCTGAAGGGCAGTACTAAATGAAAAACAATGATATTTAAATAAAATAAGAAAAATTGTGACATCTTCATCCGGTTCAAAAGTTTTCACCCCCCGGCTCTTAATGCATCGTGTTTCCTTCTGGAGCATCAGTGAATGTTTGAACCTTTTTTAATAGTTGAGGCAAAAGGTCTGGACTCTATCGCAGCTTTCACTGGCTAAGGACTGCCCAATTGAGGGCATTTGACTGACATATAAAGCAACCAATCAGAGTTTGTTTTGTTCCACGTCATGTTTAGGGGCGTGAAAATGAAAGTCGATGTTCCTACAATAACAGACCAGCATGCATCTATAAATTATTCATTGAAGAACATTGTGCAAGTTTACTGCAACAATGGAGCCGCGAACTTCACATACTTCTGAAAATCAAGCGCTCGTTGTCACAGTTGTAAACATGATGGCATTATTCTACAAGGGGGTTTGGCGTCATGGCATTTGTTTACAAGCGGACCATTAAAGAACGCAACACACACGTCTCCCAGACATCCTGTAGAATTCAACCAACCAAATGACGACTTCGATACTGCTGAAGTGTTTCCAGATAAGTGTGCCATATGCATCAGACGTTCAGCCAATGGTCCGTGGGTGTGACGCCTGAGGCTGAGACTATATTTTAATCTTAAAAGTGTTTGTTTTCCAGTAGATGGCAGCAATATTCCACTAAACCATGAATGCATGGAATATTGCATCCGAAATCACAAAGTTCCCTACTATGTAGTAGGTGAAAAACTGTATGTGACAAAAGAATTCACAGTACTCATAAAAGAGTAGGTAGAAAGTACCAACTACTTCAGCGAGATTCTGAAGTATGCATACGATGGACACTTTATGATCCCATGAGGCCATGGGAGAGGATTTGTGAATGGCAGTGAAACTGACGCTGTTAGGTCACATGATAATGACAGCATGGTGAATGTAGTACGTACAGATTACATTCAAACTAAACACACTCATACTATGCAGAACACACTTTTTTTAGCGGTCATGAAGTAATTGCTTATTCAAAATAAATGCCTACTCAAGACAGTATACGATTTCAGATGCAGCCACTGTCCATGTTATCTCCATGAATGAAAGTTAGAAATGTGGATCTTTTGTGTGAATTTTAAATAAAAACATAGGAGCATGAAATTGTCCAGCCATGACTTCCTGTTCCACAGGAATATAAACATGAGGAAACACTAAGGCCAAATTCCCTTAATCATTGATCACAATGAGTAAAACCAAAGAATATAGTTCTGATGTGCAGCAAAAGATTGTTGGGCTTCACAAAATAGAAAGTGGCTGTAAGAAAATACCTAAAGCATTGAAAATCCCCATTTCCACTATCAGGGCAATAATTAAGAAGTTCCAATTAACTAAACATGTTACAAATCTGCCTGGAAGAGGACGTGTGTCTAAATCGCCCTAATGTGAAGTGAGGAGGAGAGTTTGAGTGGCTAAAGACTCTCCAAGGATCACAGCTGGAGAATTGCAGAGATTAGTTGAGTCTTGAGTCTCAGAAAGCCTAAAAAAAAATTATCAAACAGCACCTACATCCCCACAAGATGTTCGGGAGGGTTTCAAGAAAAATCCTCTGCTCTCATCCAAAAACAATCTCCAGTATATTCAGTTGTCAGACATGATTGGAACTTCAACCGGCTTCTATGTTCAGATGAAACTAAAAAAAAGAGCTTTTTGGCAGCAAACCCACCAGATGGGTTTGGTGCACACATGGATAAAAAGTACCTCATGCGCACAGTTAAATATGCTGCTGGATCTTTAATGTTGTGGGCCTATTTTTCTGCTGGAGGTCCTGGACATCTTGTTCAGATACATGGTATCATGGATTCTATCAAATACCAACAGATAAAAAAATCAAAACCTGACCGATTCTGCTAGAAATCCAATAATGGGCTGTGGTTGGATCTTCCATCAGGACAATGATCCAAAACAAACATCAAATCCAACACAAAAATGGGTCACTGAGCACAAAATGAAGCTTCTGCCAAGTCCATCTCAGTCCTCTGACCTGAACCCTAAGGAAAATGAGTGAAGTGAACTGAAGAGAAGAAGCACCAGCATGGAGCTGGAATCTGAAGGATCTGGAGAGATTCTGCATGAAGGAATGGTCTCTGATGTTCTCCAAACTCATCAGGCATTATAGGTGAAGACTCAGAGCTGTTGTCTTGGCAAAAGGAGGTTGCAAAAAGTTTTGAATAAAAGGGTGCCAATAATTGTGGCCAACGTGTTTTGGAGAAAAACATTTATTTATCTATTGTTGACTCATCCAGACAGCAAATCGGGGCAAAAATCTGAGCAAAACTCATGTAGTGTACTGCACAGCAACATCCTGACAACTAGTGTAGCATCTCTGCACAGGCAAAGACAACTTTTCTTCAAATATAGATATTCTTCTTGATCTCTGAGGACTTGTTGTGAGCACACAGCTATGGGTCTATTTTTAATGTTCTTGTTTTTGTTTGTACATTTCACTCTTATGTTTTAAGTTAAAGCCAGAACAGTGATTACTATGTGTCTCATGTGAATGTTCTGGAAGGAACAGAAACTTCTCTCTCTCTGTTTCTTTCTGTCTCTGATGGATTGGTACAGAAAAACCTGACTGCGTTTTGTCTCAGAGGATGAAGCAGATTGTGTATCAGGAAGACGTTCCATCTGTGATGTAGTGCAGATTGTACAAACACTCAAATCACTATCACAAACATTACAATCAGCTCCAAAAGCACATATCCACAAATTCATATGTGGATTTAATTAAAATAAATAAATAAATAAATATGTTCCTATTGATAATAGCTATGATCCATCAGTGCACGTAGTTTTGTGATATCAAAGCCTTATAAATGTATGTTTAAATCATGATGGTTACTTGTTATACTGCCTTTATGGTGATTTTCTCCCAGAATATTCTGTTTTACTAGTACATACACCACATTACAAAAACTGTTTCATGTTGACATGTTGAAGGTGTCTGTCTATAATCATCTTTCAATTCCATGCTGTTTTTTCCCTCTCATCTAAAGGCTCCCAATAGCACACATTCCCTTCATTATGCCTTTGATTTTCAAAGAAAAGGAGAATCTGCATTCATTGAATGTCATGTCAGCCTGTCACAGATTCAGCAGCATTGACTCATCCGGCGCGCGAACGCTTGTGTCATTTGACAGGCAGAGATCGGGAAAGGGAGTTTGCGTGCACAAATGCAAATGAGTGTGTAATTAATGACTGACGCCTTGGATAATTATCAAAAACAAAGACGGCGTGTGAGCCATTTAATGAAGCAGCAGAAGGGTGAAAAGGCCCTGAGTGAAAAAGACAGAAGAGACGAACTCGCACGTTAATAGAAAAATATGCCTAATTGATTTTTTCCTCTATAAGGGTGATTCTCAAGAATGTGTCTAGGTCAACCCCAAAATAATAAAAAAAGGGGAAAAAAATGATTTAAATAATAAACTACTACAAAAAAGGTCCAAATCTTCAGAGGTAGTTTCAGGTCATTCTGATCTTTTTTACCGTCTTCAGTCACCTGTCAAATGCAAATAAATGCACATTAGATCTCTCACCCCAATTCATCCTTCAGTTCCTTTTAAAGCCACAGTAATTCCAGCTGAAGAGAGACAGCTGCGTCTCCGATTGTCAGTGTCTGGGCTGCATTTCCGGTCTCCTCCTCCAGGCTCTGCGTTTCTGTTGTGATGGGACGGCTGGCAGCCGTACTCACCCGAAGCAGTTGGATGTCAGAAGACTCCACTGTCTGTGTGGGGAAACGGGATGATTTGTTAGTAGTTATCTTTTGAGCTTTAAAGGAGACATATTTTGGCCTTTTTCAAAGTCTTGATTTTTTTTTAGGTCTATTACAATAGGTTTTCATGATTGAATGTTCAAAAAACATTATTCTTCCCATATTTTACATTACCGTTGCAGCTCCTCTCATCCCATTCTGTCAGTAACGCTCCGTTTAGTTCCTGTTTCTATAAAGCCCCGCCTTCTGAAAAGCACACGGTGGTCTGATTGGTCAACTGCTTCAAGAGTGGAAATGTTGAATGGGAACTGCCTCACCCGTTACCATAACCATGAGTTTCAACACACTACTAACTAACTGTCCTGCAGAGTTTAAACTCAGCAGGACAGCGGCTCTCTAGGACCGAACTTGCCTACCCCTGAACTAACTCAACCAAGCCCAATCCCTTTATTTTGCGTATGCCTTGGGCGGGAATTATTTAAATGAAGAATATGGTGACGTGTTCGTTCCTGGAAGAAAACTCAAGACTACAATGGAGGCGTTTCAGGGAGTTCAGAAACAGTGCGCACTGATTTAGAGAATAACTCCTACTGGAGGGACTTTGTGCTTTGCAACATTTTCATGCTCAAACAGCAACATTACACAATATAGGACCACTTTTATATTACTGTAGCAAAACAAAATTCACATCCCTCAGAAGAGTTTCCTCTCGATTGCCTAATGAACTTCTCAGTCTTAATTGCACACTGCCTCTTAAGCTGTTGGCAGATCTTTTCACCCATCCAAAGTCATTTCTGGCAAACTGTCCACGCTCACAATTTAAATTGGCACAGGGCACATTACACTGCTCTCCGTTTGACCACTGTTGTCAGTAGTAAAAGACAAGGATACACATATACAGTAATTATCCATAATCAATTGACCCTGTTGGTTGTGTCTAAATCCTGATGTGCAGACAGAATTATTCTGATTGACAGAAGGAAAGTTGTTCCAGATCCTCAGCCAGAAATGTGTCTGGTACAACCTTTCCAATAAAATGTTGCTGGCAAGAAATTACAGGGGTGGAAAAATGGCAAGACATGACATGTTCATATATTTAATTATTTTTTGAGTGCTTTACCAGAAAATATTGATATGCAATTTATTCACTTAAAATTATTTTATGCAGATGTGGCTTTGCAGCATTGAATCTGCATGATTCAACAGTTGATTTTCACTAGCAGCTGTAACCGGTCCTACTCAACCCACTCTGAGCAGGATTCGAACCTGAGTCTCCAGCATGGGCAGCGGACGCTCTAACAAGGACGCTAAATACCTCAGCCTCTCGCTAAATACCCCTGGAGGCCAGGGGAGTGAGGTTTGCATGCACAGCTCTTACTAGCTTGCCTCTGTTACACTCACCTCCCTAAGCCTCACTCCCATCCGGGTCACGGCACCAAATGTAACCCTTCCTACTCTAACCCGCTCAGAGCAGGATTTGAACTGGCGTCTTTGGCATCGGACGCAGGGGCTCTAACAAGGACGCAGCCTCTAGTGCACCTCTTGAGCTCACAGCTCTTACTGGCTTTCGCTACACTCACCCCCTAAACATTACCTGAATCCGGGTCACGGCACCAAATGTTACCGCTCTGTGCAGGATTCGAACCAGTGTCTCTGGCATGGGAGACCGCAGCCCCTTGCATCAGTCACTAGCACGCCTCTTGTAACTTACTGGCCTACGTTACACTCAACCCCCTAAACCTCACTTGAATCCGGGTCACGGCACCAAATGTAACCGTCCTGTTCGACTTGCTCTGAGTGGGATTCGAACCAGCATCTGTGACATGGGAGCATGCTAGCATGCCTCTTGAGGCCAGGGGAGTGAGGTTTACAAGCACAGCTCTTACTGGCCTACGTTAGACTTTAGACTCACCCCCTAAACCTCACTTGAATCCGGGTCAGGCCCCAAATGTAACCGTCCTGTTCGACTTGCTCTGAGTGGGATTCGAACCAGCATCTGTGACATGGGAGCATGCTAGCATGCCTCTTGAGGCCAGGGGAGTGAGGTTTACAAGCACAGCTCTTACTGGCCTACGTTAGACTTTAGACTCACCCCCCAAACCTCACTTGAATCCGGGTCACGGCACCAAATGTAACCGTCCTGTTCGACTCGCTCTGAGTGGGATTCGAACCAGCATCTGTGACATGGGAGCATGCTAGCATGCCCCTTGAGGCCAGGAGAGTGAGGCTTACAAGCACAGCTCTTACTGGCCTACGTTAGACTTTAGACTCACCCCCCAAACCTCACTTGAATCCGGGTCACGGCACCAAATGTAACCGTCCTGTTCGACTCGCTCTGAGTGGGATTCGAACCAGCATCTGTGACATGGGAGCATGCTAGCATGCCCCTTGAGGCCAGGAGAGTGAGGCTTACAAGCACAGCTCTTACTGGCCTACGTTAGACTCACCCCCCAAACCTCACTTGAATCTGGGTCATGGATTCGAACCGCCATCTCCAGCATGGGAGACCGCAGCCCATAGCGTCAGTCGCTAACATGCCTCTTGAGGCCAGGGGACTGAGGTTTACATGCACAGCTCTTACTAGCTTGCCTCCGTTACACAGCCACAGATGGTCAAGTATCAATCTTATTAAATTCTATTATGGTCGAGGAGCCTTTTTTCAGCCTGAAGATATGATTCTGCATTAGTCTGTATTTGTTGAGATCAGCTATGACCTTGAAAACATGCAGAGAGCTTTGCATTATGCTTCTAGTCAGAGTAATGACACATTTGCTCATTTGATGTTAATAAATGTGTAAATCTGTGATTTGCAATGCTGCGGTGTGAGACACATCGGTGTCATTGGCACAGCGTGAGCCTCAATCCGAATTAAACATTAAACTTTCATCTGATTCGATTAGCTGGAGCAGTTATGACGTCTGGAGTAAAGCTCCTCCTGCGTTATCCCAAAACATGTTGAGGTTTGCCATTATTTCCAGAGGTCTTGTGCATAAAATGCTGAATTGCAAAACCATAATTATGTTAGATTCGATGCCAGTTAGCAGTAGCAAGTGTTTTTTGTTCCAAATAAGAGTTAAATTAACGTTCACAAATTCTGCATTTGCAAAAGCATCACTCCATTTAGGTTCAATCCATTCCTGATTATCCAGAATCCTCCAGACTTGGATTCTGACTTGGATTGCGTATGCATTGAGCATTGGCAACATCAGGTAAAATCGGATGGTTTTATCAGGAATGGACTGATCCTGAGCCGAATGGTTTGACATTGTCTTCACCTTGGTTGAGTTAATCCGTGAGTGAAGGTGAAATGACTGGTATCATTAATTAAGGCTCTGGAGAGCATGAGAGAGAGTGATTATCTGAGCTGGATGTGTTTGGTGAATACAGAGTAGATACTTTCATCACTTTATCCACCACAGTGATTAATACGACTGATAGAAAGATCAAGTCTTTGCTCTCAGGGGTTAGTCTTCTCTGCTCTGATCTGAATTGCTTTTACATTCATTTTAATCAGTTATTTTTGTTTACTAAGACACTGCTGCTCATAATAGAGTTATTGATCTAAACTAACCACAGAATGACTCCTCAAATCTGTTACCTGAGGAACAACATTGAAGCATCTGAGCCATATAGTGACTAGAATATCATGTGACTTGAAACAAATGAACAACTAAAACAAATATGAAATCCAAGGAGAGGTTTAGCAGACATGGCTTTGGTATTCTGATGTGAGTGTGATGTTAACAAAAAGGTTTCATTTTTAATTGCACACAAAAAGCAACATGTTTTCAGTTCTTAAGCTTTGTGCTCTTAAATAAATCACACAACTCAAGCCCACTCCAGATGAAATTAATGTACAATGGAGCAAATTAGTGCATGATTGTCTGGATGATAAGCATTTACTAAAATGCAAATTAAGCACAGTTACAATTGTTATAGTTGCTGATTATTATTAATGAGCTACTTAAAACAATATTTATTCATTATTTACTAAGGCTCTATAACTCATACTTACAATCAGTGATTCAAACAAACCCACTCAATCAACAAATTAAGAACCACACTTAACATATAAATTAACCTAAAAGTAGAAAACACCAAGTGCAAATAGCCCACTGTATTGGCAGAGGTTATTTACACTAACTCCGCCCACCACTGTCTGATTAAGCCAGACAAAATTGCAAAGGAAATCCCGCTGATAACTGGATCAGTGGTGTGGAGAGTATAAGTGAGTGGCGTCAGCTTTTGATTTGACCGACCCGAGTTCGAATCCGCATTTTTCCAAACTCTTTCTTCTCCCTTTTCCCATCACAAATCAACTCAGAGTAGCATTTTCATGTTAAATTTAATAGTAGGAATAAAGTGTTTAACATGGGAGTAGGTGTAGGGCAGGTAATGTGAAGTCCCAATAAAGCAGCAGCAACCATTTATGAAGTTAATGAATATAATCATATACACTGAATATGTTGTTTCTATTGCATACTGTTTTATAATAAACTACAAAACGTAGGCCCAATCTGCCACTATTTGCATTAAGTATAAATAGCATCTAACAACTATTTACACTTAGTGCAATGAAAATACTGCTATTGCATCATGGTAACACATTTTGCACACTGAAGAACTGCTTACAATGTCTTCCAAAAGCGTATATAAAAGTTGCCAAATTACACGTCCAAGGAAAACTGAACAGTAAACTGTTTGAACCTTTTTAACTTAAAGTCACATCTGAGAGACAATTTAAACCCAAGTACAGAACAAAATGTCCTGTGAAAATGTCATTTCTGTCAAGTTTTAGATTTCCCAGCAGGCAAAACTCTTTGTGTTTCTGAGAGGTTCCTCAAGTTCTCTTACTCTTTGGCGGTTTTCTGACAAATGCACTTGCTCGTTTTACTTTTAAAGAATTTATGATGTTGGCTTGACAACATATCCATAAAATCTCCAATGAAAATTGAAATTCATCTCGTAGTTTTAAAGCTACATCCAGTAAACTCATAAACGGTACTTGAGCTGTTCTAACTTTGCATGCTTTCTTTTTCTAACTGATCTGACTTATGATCCTCCCTTATGATATCAATCTCATCCAAAGGCCTAAAACATTCAAACTTTAAGTCTAAGTTTTCTTAACTGTCAGACAAAGCTAACAAGCTCATGACAAACTATTCTACTTGTAGTTATTTTTGTGTGGATTTGACAGGCTGAGCTGTTTTCTTTTACTCAGCGCAACAGAACAGACGATTATTTACTGTACATCTGTTGTTTTCTCTGCTGGTATGGCAACACTGCCCACAAACTCCAGCTCTCCACAACAACATCTCACTGCTTAAGAGCAATGTGTAGGTATAATATTGAAGATGCAGATTTAAAAAAGTTTAGATTATTCAGCACAGCAAAATAGAATCACAACTAAAAAAATAAAAAATAAAATGAATTACAGAAGGAGATAAAAAAGTGGATATTGACATTATAAGATTAGACTGTGGATGAGCGCTGGAAAAGAACATTTATTGTCCTGAGGGTGAACGGAGCTCATCATTAAATAAATGAACAACATTACATGCCCTACAAATCAATGTGCTCACTGTGCTGCTGATAAAAGAATTCATATTCAATCATTTTTATTGATCAGTATGAAGTTGCTTTTCTTTACACATCTTTTCATCTATTTCATCAACACTAACAAAATAAAAGTAATGTTCAGTAGAATTGTATTTATTAAAGGTCCCGTTCTTCATGATCCCATGTTTCAAACTTTAGTTAGTGTGTAATGTTGTTGTTAGAGTATAAATAAAATCTGTACAATTTTAAAGCTCAAAGTTCAATGCCAAGCGAGATATTTTATTTAACAGAAGTCACCTACATCGAACGGCCAGTTTGGACTACATCCCTCTACTTCCTTCTTTAATGACGTCACTAAAACAGTTTTTTGACTAACCTCCGCCCACAGGAATACACAAGAGTTGCGTTTGTAGAGTGTGTTTGTCGCCATGTCGTCGAAACGCTGTTATTTTCATCCCGCAGTCCAATCGCCGGGTCTGATTCCGGCTCAAATTGATAGGGTAAAATTAAAGACATGTTTACAATAACACTGAGTGCGTGCATCTCCACGTTATGGTAAGAGGCGTGACCTTTCCGGGCAAGATGCGCTAAACTGCTGTCGAATCACAACACAGGAACCGCTGGCACAATCAGAACTCGTTACGTATTTCTGAAGGAGGGACTTCATAGAACAAGGAAGTCATCAGCCCGTTTTTATGACAGTGGAAACAGCGGTATACAGATGTTATATTGCACACTATAAACACAATCAAGGCTTCAAAAAACCACAAAAAACAGGACCTTTAAGAATACAATAAAATCACCAATAACCACCGAAATAGATGAGTCATTTTCAAATAAACACAAACATAAACATATATAAACACCAATCAGTCACAATATTCTGAGCACTTACAGGTGAAGTGAATAAGACAGATCATCTCTTTATCATCACGGCACCTTTTAGCGAGTGGAATAGCAAGTGCAAGTGAACATTTCTTCAAAGTTGGTGTGTTAGAAGCAGGAAAAATGGGCAAGCGTAAGGATTTGAGTGAGTTTGACAAGTGCCAAATTGTGATGGCTAGACGACTGGATCAGAGCATCTCCAAAACTGCAGCTCTTGTGGGGTGTTCCTGGTCTGCAGTGGTCAGTATCTATCAAAAGTGGTCAAAGGAAGGAACAGCGGTGAACCGGCGACAGGGTCATGGGCGGCCGAAACTCATTGAAGGCTGGCCCGTGTGGTCCGATCCAACAGACGAGCTACTGTAGCTCAAATTGCTCAAGAAGTTAATGCTGGTTCTGATAGAAAGGTGTCAGAATACACAGTGCATCACAGTTTGTTGTGTATGGAGCTGCATAGCTGCAGACCAGTCAGGGTGCCCATGCTGATCCCTGTCCACCGCCGAAAGAGCCAACAGTGGGCACGTGAGCATCAGAACTGGACCACGGAGCAATGGAAGAAGGTGATTCACGTTTTCTTTTTACATCACGTGGATGGCCGGGTGTGTGTGCATCGCTTACCTGGGGAACACATGGCACCAGGATGCACTATGGGAAGAAGGCAAGCCGACAGAGGCAGTGTGATGCTTTGGGAAATGTTCTGCTGGAAAACCTTGGGTCCTGCCATCCATGTGGATGTTACTTTGACACGTACCACCTACCGAAGCATTGTTGCAGACCATGTACACTCTTTCATGGAAACGGTATTCCCTGGTGGCTGTGGCCTCTTTCAGCAGGATAATGCTCCTGACACACAGCAAAAATGGTTCAGGAATGGTTTGAGGAGCACAACGAGTTTGAGGTGTTGACTTGGCCTCCAATTCCATCTCAATCCAATCGAGCATCTGTGGGATGTGCTGAGCAAAAAGTCCAATCCATGGAGGCTCCACCTCGCAACTTACAGGACTTAAAGGATCTGCTGCTAACATCTTGGTAACATTCAGACCACAGCACACCTTCAGGGGTCTAGTGGAGTCCATGCTCGACAGGTCAGGGCTGTTTTGGCAGCAAAAGGGGGGACCAACACAATAACACAATATTAGGAAGGTGGTCATAATGTTATGCCTGATCAGTGTATATATTCTTACTGTGAGGCCTTTTAAACTGTTCATTAAATTTTATAGCATGAAAGCAGAATAACTGGATGTTTATTAATTAATTGCTCATCTAAGACATGATATTTGTGAATGTTTGATGTTCTTCTGCCAGTTACTCTCTGAACTCTCATTCCGCTTGTATTTTCTCAGTAGGTTTGAGTGACAGGAGGGAGGAATCACTCTTATTCTCTTCACTTTGAGGATGAATTATTCATACACACAAGCTTTGATCCCTTTTATCCTTCTTTGTGCATAAAGAACACATTTGGATTGACATTTTAACAGAAATGTTGTTTAGAACAAATCAACTTGCTCAAAGGGAGAAAGACATTTCTCTGAAATGAAATCATCACGCAAGATATGTGCCTCCGGAAAATGAAAGTTTCACACGATTGATTGACATTACAATAACCAGGCCCAAAACGTAAAAAGCTAAATGTGATTGGTTGCTTTACATGTCAGTCAAATGGTCTATTCCTGTCTAAATGGGCAGGTCTTGATTGGAATAAACTGCAAATTGAAAGCAAAGAAATATCAATAATCAAAAGACTATATCTCATTTCGAACATTTACAAAATCTCTTGGATGTGTAAGATAGCTTGTTCTGGAACTTTTTATTGTTAAGTGCCTCATGTTTCTATGGCCCTGGATCAGTCGCTCGTTGCATAATGCCTAATTTCTAAGTCACTTATGAAAAAAGCATCTGTTAAATGAATAAATGAAATCCATTTAGTATTCTGATTTGGCTTCATGCTAATACATATTTGATTAAACACTCATATCTTTCTTTTGCCTGTAGTCGGTTTTATAGATGTTTTTTTAAGGATTATTTGTGCTATTAATTATGCTAAAACCCCAAACTATTCCATAATGAGCAAAGAGATGTTTAATTGCTTTAAAAGAAATGCAAGTGGCGTTTAACCATGCAAAAGTCTTTAGAGCGCTGCAGAGACGGCAGATTTTTGTAGGCCATCCCTAAAAGTTCGCATCACGCATCAGGTTCTGACAAAATCCCAACAGGATTTTGGATTATTGCAGAAAATAAGCTCTGTGACCAAAGTTTTTTTTTTTTTTTTTATCATGATGACTAATGTAAATTACATGCATCCATAGCGAAAACACACATTTTGAAGCAGTTATGTTAATTTTTGAAAATGAACAAGTGACTGATTTTAGGGTCTGTGTAACGCTTCACAATTCAGTTTTCAGACCATGCAAAGCAAATGCAAAAATGAAAAATTGAAAGCAGACCTTCATTTTTCTTGTTTTTCGGTTACATCATCAATGGATATTTGCCTTTTTTCTGGTTTCAATTTTTCATTTTTGCATTTGCATTGTATGGTCTAAAAAAAAACTGAATTGTGAAGCGTTACACGGACCTTTTAGCCGCAGCTTCAGCATCTGAAGTATGCTTTAGATTCTAAAGCGCATTTGATTGGACAGAAAATCTGATGAGAAGCTGAATTGCAGAGTGATGTCATCAAAATTATTGATTCATATTGAGAGACTCTAAGTTTCGAAGAACTTATATCTTCTAAATGTGATTTTTGTCATTGTTTTGGAGCACACTAGCTTACAGATAATCTTAAGGCTAACATTCATACTAAAAGTAAAAAATAAATAAATTTTGATTTCATGGGGACATTAAACTGAAGTTGCGATAGTCTTTTCTTTCCTATTGTGATGTACAGTATATCCGAGTGAAACAGCTTTCGGAACAAGAACAAATGTAGGGCGGGACTTGATTTTGTCAATGGGGAATTGATTGGATTGAATGGATGGCTTCTGTGAGTGACAGGTTGCTCCGCCTTCGCACCAGTAAACACGTAATCAGGGAAGGGATGTTGCTGCAAGAGGGAGGGGAAGTTATTTTGATTAAAGATTATGAGGCATGTGAATTAAAAAAAAAATATGTGCACGGATAAATCATTTATAATACTGCAATATTCCATAAAATTAAAAATTGACATATTTCATGGTGACTTTAAGTCACCTGTATTACCGTCTACCAGGTGAAAATCAAATGCTCTGGCATGAGTTACATGCCAAAGGGGTTATTGGTTTGATAAGACCACCAAGTATGAGCAAAAGTACACTGTAAAAAAAAATCCCAGTAAAATTTACAGTAAAAAACCGGCAGCTGTGGTTGCCAGAACTTTACCGTAAAAAATACAGTAGCAACGTAAAAAAAAATCTGTTAAATTTACGGTAAAATAACGTATTTCATTAACTGATATAATGTTAATTTACCAACCTAAAGAAGTACTAATATCTGTTTTGTACCTTTATAATACACTGACAGTCACCAAACACAGTGGTGATAAGAGTCACATGATGAATCAAAGTTCATCACAAGCAGCTTTTCCACAAGCTGAGGAGGACAATACTAATATATAGAAGGTGCACAAAGTGTCATTCACACACACACTAAACACCATCATGGTAACATGCATGAAATTTTAAAAATGCAATAAACATTAATTTAACAACATTAGATGTAACATAAAACCCTAATGTACAGTTAGGTTATTTCAGTTATTTCAACGAAAATATATCAAATGTGAAGTGTCACGCAGGGAATTGTGGGAATGTCAATTTACGGTTTTTCACTGTAAATTTTACAATGAATTGTTATTTTTCATTTTAACTGTATTTTTGAATGCTTAACGGTATAACGGTATTTTACCGTAATTGTACCATTAGATCTATTACAGTTATTCACCGTATATAGTACGGAAACTTTCTGTAAACCAATTGACAGTTTTTCACCGCAGCATTTTTACAGTCTTTTACTGTTAAAATCACAGTCATTTTATGACAGTAATGCTTGCCCTACTTTGGCATGTAACAACAACCCTCAACTAGTCTGGGCAAATTATCTGCTTTACTTTTGAAATGACTTCAGGTCAGTGTTGAGAAGTGATTTCACATGATTTTAATAACAGCTCAGTATGGACGCCCAGCAGTGGTGGGTTTTTGTCATTTAATTTCATGGCCCGACTCGTCTAATTTCTTTAAAATGACCGAAGAATAAGCCATGAATAATTACACAGAACTAAATGAGAGCGACCTAGTGTACCGGCATTTTCATGACCTTGCTAATGCCTTTGAATGAATATACATTTTAAATTATTTTTGTCAAATAAAATTAATCTGGCCCTCAGGTAAACAGCTGGCACATTTGGTATACATTTAGCTGAGAGCAAACAGACAGACTAGCACTAAACTAGAACAGCTCAGACATCCTCACGGGCCACAGAAAATAGTTTTCCAATGAATATTTAACATGTCGTTTTACTTCATTATGCTGAGACACTGCAAAACGTCCAGATTAGTGTGTTTACTTTTGAAAATAGCTTGTAAAACAGACATCTACCATGCACATCGTGTTCTGTCGGCACGAAAAGTCAGAGAAAATGTTTACAATATGCACAATTATAAAAGGATGTCAGGGGACATCTGCTATGCCAACAGAAGTGCCAGTTTAGCATCTGGAAGCCATGTTAACATAATGGAGACAGCATAGTGTACTTCCTTGACAAACCGAAGACACAGATGCATGCTGTAGACTTTGATAATGTTGAATACTGCAATGATGGCATCAGTGTCAGGTGATTCACTAATCTAGAGTTTTTTAGCAGCCAGATGCTTTATTATGGACATAAAATGTGCTCCATAATGCAGTTTATTCTGGGAAAAAATGTATATCGTTGAACTAACAATGAACTATTCTGTTTGTATCCATTAATATTAAACATGATTAATAGGCTAAAATAATGCTTGTTGTACAACATGATATCTTATGCATGTATGAATTGAAAAGTGACCTTATTTAAAAGGTTGTTGTTAAAGGGCACCTATTATGCCCCTTTTTACAAGATGTAATATTGGTCTTGGGTGTCCCCAGAATGTATTTGTGAAGTTTCAGCACAAAATACCCCACAGTTAATTTATTATAACCATTTGAAAATGTCATTTTTGGGGCCTGTTTTAAAAAGAGCTGTTTTGGTGTATACCACCTTAAATATAAATGAGCTGCATATCCCCGCCCTGCCTTTGGATGAGGGCGTAACTTGCATACCTATGGCAATAAACAGTCGGTAGAAGCAGAATGGCTGAGAGTGAGAGACCCGCTGTTTTGTATGGCATTCAGCCGTACATGTTTGAACCGGAATCAGACCCAGATGATGAAGAGACTCCGGCAGAAGAAACACAATTGAGAATGGAGCAGGACGTCTCTGAATGGTTATTTGATACATTTATGTACTTATAGAGTTTTAATCGCGCCCCCTTTGCAATTATGGATGTGCAACACACACACACACACACACACACTGTGATAACGTTCGCGCAATTTTTTGAAACTACAAACACAAATACTGTGATAACGTTTGCCAAGTAAACATACACAGTTTTTAATACAATATCTTTAAAAAAAATATATATATATATATATATATATTTACGATATATATATATATATATATATATATATATATATATATATATATATATATATATATATATATATATACGACAACAACTTTAGACGCATTTGTTATTGAATTGGCTGACATCGACTGAAAAGACTATTTGCTCAAAAAACATTAAATACACTTACTTCTTCTGGAGGTGACGTTGGATCGCGAACAGTAGGCAACGATCCACACTTGAGGATTAACTTTGAAGCAAGACCTGCTTTGAATTGACCCTCGTTCTCAAAACAGTCAGTCAAAAAATGATTCGCGCAAACATAAACGTATTTTGGAATTTTGAGTGGCGCCTTTCCTTCGTAAATAAAATCCATCCACTGCGTTTTCAGTGGCTCTGATGTCGGAAGTAAGTGAAAACTACTATGTTCATTATTACATCCCACAACAGAACACTTATGTTTCTTAGGAGACATTACCGGCTGTCGTTGAAACAATGGAGGATGGTTGACCGATCACCGAGGTCGGGGTCTATGCCAAAACCAGATTGTCAATCAAACCACGTGGGTGGGGCTTAGCGCAATTCTACGTCACAGTGAGAGCAATCTTAGAACAGGGCGTTCTGAGACAGTGCTTATGAATTATTGAGATTGTAAAAAAACCACTGGGTGGATTTTTCTCATTCTAGGGTGGTTTTGCTCACACACTGCCAACACACATTTATGGTCAAACACCATGTAAAAGTGAATTTTGCATAATAGGTGCCCTTTAAATATTGTAGATATCGATCCAATCAAAATCCATGTGAAAATAGCTCATATATAAAAAAAGAAAGTTATGTGTATATGTATTACATATTGCCTTGGTTTTGTGGTTCTTGGTTTTGTTGTTTTGGACTTTTATTTTGTAGTGTTTTGTTCCCATTGTTCCTGTATTCTGTCTTTCTGTGTTTAGTTCCTGTTTCCTTTGTTTCATTGCCAACCTCATTAGTTTCCATAGTAATTAATCACCTTCACCTGTCTCTTGTTAGCCCTTGTATTCCCTATGTTTCAGTTGTCTTGTTGGTCATTAGCCAGATTCCCATTACAAAACGTTTGCAATATTTTCTAAATGTCGATAAAAAACTATTGCAACATGACGGCGTTTCCATTAACCGATGATATGCGACTAAAACTCTCACGATAAGTCATTTTCCAAAAGATATTTAGATCTGAGAGCTTTATTTTGAGTGTAATATTTGCCACGGCTTCTAGAAGCCCTTCTCCCTCATATATGCTTCCCTGGGTGCTTCTCAATGCTATAATGGATGCTTCCTCATTTCTTCGCTCTTCCATCCTCCAGCCTGTGACCTGGAAAACAATCAAAGAAAATCTCGAAGGCCATTTTAATTCTATAAATGCACCGCGAGGAGGTGAGGAACGAGGCGTGAGGAAGCTTCCTGAGGAGTTATGAGTGAGGATGCACAGGTGACATCTAATACTATTAGTTTCTATGATGTTAATTATTAATTGTTAATAGATTAATACTATTAGTATTACAAGTCAAACTTCAAGGGTTCCCTAAAATTATTGATCCTGCGCTCGAGCCTCGAGGGATCAAGAATATTCCAATATACATGGGCTAGAAATCAATTTATCCTTTGCTGATACTTCCTCGTCCTCGTGGAGAGCGCGGTTCATGGTTGCATAGCAATGACAGACGCCACAGGAGTGCAAGCGCGTTGGAAATGAGTTTTTAGATATGATATGTGAACGGCCCCTAAGTTGTCCTTCAATTACCCCATCCTCGTTTTATTTTCTTGCATCCTCCCATTGCATCTAAGGGGTGAAGCTGAGGTGCGAGAAAAGAGATGTATAAATAAGAAAAGAAAAGTAACCCTCTCTCTCATCTTCTGTACAAATATACCACGCTATCTTTAACAAATGATGATATGACTATACGTCAGGTGACCTGTAAATGCCAAAAAACTGTTTCCATTAAAAACTTTTTAGCGAGTTTTTGTGAAATTGACATTTCCATTGAAAGTATTTTCAATTCGCAATTTCAACTTGCGCAATTTAAAGGGTAATGGAAACGCGGCTGTTGTCTTTACACTTGTTGTGTTCCTGGTTTGGATTATCTTTGTGTTTTTCTAATAAACTGACTGCTTATACTACAGTTACCACACCTCAAAACATTGTTCAGATGTTGTATTTCAAGACATTTGTCAGGTTTTTGTCCTTAAAATGCTCATGTGTAGGACTAATTTCCTACGCATCTCATCCTACACCTCCATTGCTAATTCCAAAATGTCATTTTAAAGCTAGTAATGGAGGCTTGAGCCATTGATAGCAGACTAATACAGTTATGAGAAAGAGAGAAAGAAATTAAGCATGTGTGAATTACCAGAGTCTGTACACGTCTCAACAGTTTTCGACAGCAGCGTCTCTACTAACAGCGAAACTGTAAGTTTATCTTCTTCAAGAACAGCGCTATTCCCTCGCTAGTTAGAAATGTCATGTAGCTTTTAAGTTGCTAAACTATTTCATCAGATCAGCGCTGACAACATGTTTCTGTGCGAGTGTGTGTTTGTACTGTATGTGTGTGTGTTTGAGCAGGAGAAAGAGAGTGTGCTTTCCATACATAATAAAACCAATTTTTTATCCTGTTGTTTACTATATTTATTTGCTTGGTCAGTGTCGTTGTGGGTTTTGGTTCTTTTGCTGTTTTCAGACCTTTGAAATCATTTGGCGAAGTTATATGGAACTGTAATGCGCTCAAGACCTGCCTGGAGCTACTTTAGCTGTGCGTTTCCCTGAAAATAATTGCACACCTTAGAACGTTCGTCAACCAATCAGATTCAAGCATTCAAAAGCCCCGTAGTAGCAATCTGCTTAATCTATTTATTCTGTGCATTTCTGGGATTCTCGTATTATTATTCAGAGATGTAAACAATCTAAATCCTCATTTGGTAGAAGGGATAAAAATCAAGTCAAAAGCTTACTGTGGTTTTTTGAGTCTTTGATGCGCCCACTATTTATTGTCTAAACTTTAGCATTACTTCCTAATGAATAATGCGGTGAAGAAATGTGTAAACTGTTAATAAACCACGACAGTTTTTTCACACCAGAATACTTTTATGCAAAGGTGAAGTCCATGTATTTTCATGAATTCACTTTTGCGTTTCGGCCCTGTTATCTGTAATATTCAGTTCTGCTCATGAATATCTTGTTTATTTGATACCAAGTGTCTCCAATAAAACTCCTGGATATCTTCCAAATGTTTGATGCCATGCACCTCAAAAACTTTGGCTCTTCCTCAGGAGCTTGTACACATGATTTTGTTTACTGGTGGACTGATAAAAGCCTGTGCACCATGAAATGAACTGGCACTGGTGATTTCAACCAGTTCTGATCAAAGATTTCTTAAAGGGTAGGTAACACACAGTTTCTACCAATCTGATGTTAATCTTGAGTACCTATATAGTATTGCATCCTTAATATCTCCGAAAAGACTTTAGTTATATCATATTTATAAAAGAGAGATACGCTGTACCGAGTCTTTCCGAAAAAAGCCGAGCTCCTGGAGGCGTGCCTGCTGTGGGCAGAGCTAAAGTGTCACGAGCGTGCGCAGCTTTTGTGTAGAGCAAGCTGCGACAACATTATAAATAAAAAGAGAACAAAAACATTTGTGTTGTTTACATTATATGCACTTGTGCGCCGATTGCCAACAAAATACAGACATCTAATGCAGTTTTACTCGACGCCCGCAATCTGCAAATCCAGCGCCAAACTGGGACTTGTTTATCACCGAAATTCCGGGAACAAACAAACATACATGCACAACTCGGAAAAACAAACTTCATCCTCTGTTCCCTTAACGCTGGGTTCTTTGGGAAACTGAAAAAGGTCATTTTTCCCTCACAACCAAAAACACGCTCCTTTGGTGACAGGAGCTGCGTCTCATTTCGGAGGCTGCATCCTCCGGAGGTCACATTTGAAGGCTGAATACGTCATCAAGGACGTCGTATTTAACTGTAATAAAATTGACTGATATTCATTGTGAGGTGTAAAATACTGTAATTTCTTTCTTACTTTGCATTCTAACGGTTATTTTTCTTAAATGAGACTGCCTCCATGATGAATACAGCCTTCAAAGGGTGCAGCCCCTGAATTGGGACACAGCCACTGCTGAAAAATCTCTCAGCTTCCGTAACCCAAATGAAGTATTTGGCACAGAAATACTCCGTCATACGTCCAACTCGTGTTTTGAAACTTTGGCCATGATTAGCATGAGAATCCAACTCTTTAACAGTGTAAATAAGTCAGAACCTTTAAACCACCACTCGATAGGCTATAGAAAATGACAAGTGACAAAGTGCGTTTCTTTGAATTACATATCTTAATGAATATTGCAGACATTTTCATTATGCATTGGGGCCTTGAAAGAGGATGTATTTCATAATTCATTGTTTTAATTCAGGCAACATTAAAGATTTTGTCTGTGAAACAGTTCGTGTCTGAGAACAGATGTGCTCAATATAATCTTGTCTTCACATCGAAGAAAGTTATATTGAAGGGACATTAAAATTCACGCAGCAAAGTCTGAACATTTGGAACATTTGTCTGCTTTGCTGTCGGTTGGTTTGTTACATCCATCTGCAAGGGCTTTGGCATCAACTTTGTCACAGATGTTTCTTTTAAAATTCCTTTGCCGAAATAAAAGTAGACACAAATGAGTCAGTTGTTGATTGACAGTGAGCGTATAAATATATAAAATTAATATGGATGGCAACGTATTGTTTGATGAGAAATGGGTTGAGTTTATATTGAGATCTTGAGACATTTGATTACAGACTTTGGTGCCTTGGAAAATGTATAGTAGCATTTTTAAATGTTGAGATCTCTACCAAAACTCTAAAGGGTAAAAGAGAACTAATTTGTGAGTTTTCTTTCCAAAAGGGTCTTTCACAAACAGACGCTGAAGGTTTATTTTTATGAATTGATTTCTATCTGTATGTAAGTTGGGGTGAGTTTGTCACAAGCTGTCTAGAACACGTCTGAAATGTTTTGCCACAAAATTAAAATAAAAAGTATGAAATTATATTTTGCATAAAACAAAATTAAGCCTATTTTAAGCACCATTTAAGTACATTTAAGTTCTCATAGCTGTATTATAAATATGAATGCGAATTTGTAGTTAAATTTGTAGTTAAATTTTTTTACTGTATCTAAGTAGCATTTGTTTTACTGAAATTAATTAACAATTATTAAAAATTACAGTATGCTTACTAGTCCTGCCACGATCATGATTGCAATAATTGCAAATAACGATTTAATTCTGTTTTGTTCATGTCACTTACAGTGTAAACCTAATATTTTATTTTTTTTTCTAATTATTTTTTACATGGAATCATATATAATAAAACAAGAAAAATGATAAAATAGGCCCACATGATATACTTTAATGCTGTGAAATATAAAATATTTTAACGTAATATAATATAATATAATATAATATAATATAATATAATATAATATAATATAATATAATATAATATAATATAATATAATATAATATAATAATGCAGTCTTATTAAACCCACAAACCTTTATTTCGTATGAAAGGAAGACCTTTGACTATGTTGCTGACTATCTATGTGCTTTACAATAGTGTCTTTATATTTTTGGGCAAAATGTGATTGAAATTTAAACTGCACAGTTATTGCAAATGATCGAATAACCATGATCAGACAACTAATCGATCACTGTGACAGGCCTAATGCATAACTAATTTAGATTTAATAGCTAGAGATTAATATTTCTCCAAAATAACAAATTAGATACAGGAAAAAAAATAGAGCACTTTCAGTGTTTTCTTATTCAAGTGGCATAATCGTGCTGGTTCGGACTGACGTATCTACAGAGAGTGTAGTAGGAGCCCAAGGTGATCACTAATGCATCATTCTGAGGACTATTACATTGATTTAAATCTGCCCCCGTTCTGAGCTGACAAGCATAGAAATGAGATCTATGTCTGCTATCTGTGTACTCTGCCAAATACTAATAAGATTGTGTTGGACATGACAGAGAGCTAAACTCATCTCCCGATGGTCTGCATTAAAAACACACTCCAATTACCTGATTTTAGTTCAACTGTTTTTGGTCGTAGTTTTTTCTTCCATTCTTCAGAATGACATATTAATCTGGAATGAGACAGGCGGATGAGATTTGGCTAGCTGTGTGTTGTATCGAGTTTTCATTATTTGTGCTTAATTTTTGTGAAATGTCAGCCCGGTGTGTTGATTAGCACTCCTGCGACCTTGGCTATCAGACAAACGCCAGCGGCTCGGTGTGTGAATATTAAACAGGTCAGTCTAAATGGATCTCCAAACACAGTTGCACAGTCTATCAGCTTGAATTATTAATGATGGACGCTTATTGACCTGCATAAATCCATCAAACACATGATTAGAAATTACATTATTCTTGGCTTGACAGTATTTGTTTTAACATCAGCCTTGAAAAGGAACATTATATTATTTGTTTTGTTTTTGTGTTAACTTGGTGTCTTGTGGATAATTTTAAGAGTGTGTTCCTTAGATAGCGAGATTTAATTACTGTTGAAGGAAGTAAGTGACTTTTAAAGCTTAATGATCCAATAGAAAAGAAAAATCACAAATGAGATCTCCTTAATACTTTTGCTGAAGTCTTTTGGTTCTGAGAAAAAAGACACCAGTATTCTACAGTTTCAACAATGTTTTAAACAGTGTCTGGTTTTGCCAAGATACCAAAGTGGTTTTGCCGAATCGTTATCACGATTCGATGCATATCATGATACTGAACTCACGATATGATATTATGGAGATACTCCAAGGCATATAGTAAAAGGTTAACAAAAAATGTACTGATGATTAAAATGCTAAATTTGGTATTACAGTTGGGGTGGCAATGAATACGCTTATTTGACTTTAGGGTTAGTTCACCCAAAAATGAAAAGAATGTCATTAATTACTCACCCTCATGTCATTTCACACCCGTAAGACCTTCGTTCATCTTCAGAACACAAATTAAGATATTGTTGATGAAATCCGATGGCTCAGCGAGGCCTCTATTGAGAGCAAAGCCATTCAAACTCTCAATATCCATAAAGGTACTAAAAACATATTTAAATCAGTTCATGTGACTACAGTGGTTCCATCTTAAAATTATAAAGCGACAAGAATACTTTTTGTGTGGCAAAAAAACAAAATAATGACTTTTAAAAAATATCTAGTGATGGGCCAATTTCAAAACACTGCTTCATGAAGCTTCTGAGCTTTATGAATCTTTTGTTTCAAATTTGTGATTTTTGGCGCAATAATATTAAGATAGAACCACTGTACTCACATGAACCGTTTTAAATATGTTTTTAGAACTTTTATGGACCTTGAGAGTTTGAATAGCTTTGCTCTCAATAGAGGTCTTGTGTTCTGAAGATGAACGAAGGTCTTACGGATGTAGAACGACATGAGGGTGAGTAATAAATGACATTATTTTCATTTTTGGGTGAACTAACCCTTTAGTGCTGGTAACCCAATGCACAGGACAATGGTGACACCAGAATAAAATTATTCATGATTTTGACACCGAAACACAGTTTTTTGACAAATATGTTTGCACTCTGTCACTGACTAGATATATTTAAAATAATGTAGGCCACTTTTTACTGGTAACATAAGACAATTGGCATTTTTATCAGGCATTTTCATTTTGGTTAACTATACACAATACATATTGTTGCATTTTTGTATTGCGATATATTGTGGCATGATGTATTGTTACACCCCTACTGTGTACTCTTGTTGTATGTAGTTTTTTATTTATTTATTTATTTTATTTTATTTTTTATTTTTGTTTTGAGGAATTGTATGGGCAACATCAGACAAAAGTTGATACTTAAAAGAAACATTACTGAGAGCCCAGTTATGTCTGCTAAAAGATGAAAGAGCAGTTTTGAGCAATGAAATATTCATCTGCGATTAGATAAGTATCAAAGATCAAAGACATGTCATGTACATATAAAAAAATGGTATGCATTTATGACATATTAAATAAAAAACCAAATTATAAAATCAGTATCATTCTATCCTCAAAAACTTTATATATGGAGAAAAAAAAAAAAAAAAAGGTTTGAGTGGATTCTCAAAGACCCTTCCAGCTTTTTCCTCTAACAGTCCTCTCTCCACCATCCTACATTTAAGCTAAAATCAATGCTGGAATATTGTCATGGATTATTGCACTGCATTATACAGTTTTGTGAGCGTCCCATGTATTAATAAAAAGTGAAAATGAGTGGCCATGTAACAGTGTATTTCCGCAATGTTGTTATCACATTTGTTTAAATGATGCTGACACAATGGCAGGACTGGATGTGCTGTTGGCTCCTAGCAGTGAGCCGTGATTTATTTTCCACTTTGTGCTGACAGCTCTTCTTCTTCCCTCTCTCTAGGTTGTGTCAGAAGAGCAGGCAAGGATGAAACTGAAGCCCAGTAAAAGAGATTCCCCCTGGGGGAGCCATAGACAGATGTGGTGCCCCTGGAGCCACTGACCCTGTGTCTGAATGATCTATGGATAGAGACCACCAGCCCTCAAGAGTCAATCTTCCATTGGCAGACACGAACAAATGTTACTTGGTAATTGCGGAGTATCTACAGTCTGAACATTTGGTTCCTGGGCTGCATTTTCTCAAAGATATCTTGCCGTTACAAGAAAAACGACCCACCACAACTGTGCTTAGACGTTAAACTCTGACTCGGTAATTGTTGAGCACCTACAGTCTGAACAATCAGTTCCTGCACTCACATTTTCTCAAAGCGCACCTCAAAGTTCCCTTCATGTTACAAGAAAAACGGCCAACTCACAATCCAGCAAATGCATGCAAAGCTTCCGGGAAAGCCCATGTATCCTCACATCACCTTCTAATTGCATGACCGTGAAAGAGGAAAGTTATGGCGTCTCATTGAGAATGCTGAGGTCGGGCAGGCGTGCGGTCTAGCAGGATCAATACAAGCCCGCTGATTAATAGGCAGATTTCTCCTCCATTTACTGTGTCAGAGAAGAATCATCTGCCAAGACCAAGATTGTGAATTCAGGTCTCTTCGGTCTTTAAGAGTTGCATTTCCATTGCAAAGTAATCCTGCTCTGGACCTTTTTGGAACTTTGTATCATTTAACACTACTTCTTCAGATTTGCAATCAATACGACCGTAGCAAAGCAGTGTGAATCAAATTGTCAGTCTGAAGCAATTGGCTTTTTGTGGAATAAGTTCTTTTTACTTTATGATATTGGGCATGCAAATGCCTTCAAAGTTCACTGAACTGGGATGAAAAAGCAGCCTCTCCAACTACGCAGCAAAGGTTGAAACAAGGTCTCTTCAGTCTTTAAGAGTTGCTTTTCCATTGCAAAGTAATCCTGCATTGGACTTTTTTGGGGGTGTCCTTTAACACTGCTTCAAACTTACAGTCAGTATGACCCTTACAAAGCAATGAGTCAAACTGTCATTTGGGAGCCATTGGTTTTTTTAGTAGAATAAGTTCTTTTCACTTTTTGTCCTGAGTCAAGGTTACGAAATTTTGGAAATGCAAAAGCCTTCAAAGTTCACCAAACTAGGATGAAAAAGCAGCGATCCAACCAGCCCAGCAAAACTTGTCCTGCAACTCTGAGAATCCTTTGAACCCAACGGTGTAACGGAGCAGACAGACACTCATTGCGGTGAGTGAGTGCATGCGGCGTTAGAAGACCAAGATTGTGAAACCAAGTCTCTTCAGTCTTCAAGAGTTGCATTTCCATGGCAAAGTACATTGGACTTTTTTGGAACTTTGTATCATTTAATACTGCTTCTTCAGATTTACAATTAATATAACCCTTGCAAAGCAGTGTGAATCAAACTGTCAGTCTGGAGCTGGAATTGGTCTTTTGTACAATAAATCCTTTTCACTTTGTTCCTGGGTCAAGTTTATGATATTGGACATGCAAATGCCTTCAAGGTTCACCGAACTGGGATGAAAAAGCAGCCACCTCAAACAGCACAGCAAAGCTTGAAACAAGGTCTCTTCAGTCTTTAAGAGTTACATTTCCATTACAAAGTAATCCTGCACTTTGGAACTTTGTGTCATTTAACACTGCTTCAAATTTACAGACAATATGCAGTGAGTCAAACTGTAATTTGGGAGCCATTGTTTTTTTTTTTTTTTAGTAGAATAAGTTCCTTTCACTTTTTTTCTTGGGTCAAGGTTATGAAATATTGAAAACACAAATGCCTTCAATTTTCAGCAAACTGGGATGAAAAAGCTACTGCTCCGACCAGCCCAGCAAAGCTTGACCTGTAACTTCAAGAATCATCCAAGTGCAACGAAGTGGACGACATTGCTGTGAGTGATTGCATGTGGTGGTGGCCCTCAGCATGGTGTTGCCACCACCAGACAAGCGGCATGTGTGTCTTACCACCTTTGTGATCATGACCAGCATGGCCTTCATGGACGCCTACCTGGTGGAGCAGAACCAGGGCCCACGAAAGATCGGCGTCTGCATCATTGTCCTGGTCGGGGACGTCTGCTTTCTTATCGTCCTCCGCTATGTGGCGGTTTGGGTTGGAGCAGAAGTGCGGACGGCTCGACGAGGATACGCCATGATCCTGTGGTTCCTCTACATCTTTGTGTTGGAGATCAAGCTTTACTTTGTCTTCCAGAATTGTAAGGCTGACCGAAAGAGTCTGGAGACTGTCGCCCGAAAAGCTTTGACTTTATTGCTGTCTATTTGTGTGCCAGGCCTCTACCTGGTTCTGGTGGCTCTGGACAGCATGGAATACGTCCGTACCTTTAGGAGAAAGGAAGACATGAGGGGTCGGCTCTTCTGGGTGGCTTTGGACTTGCTGGACCTGCTGGATATGCAGGCAAACCTTTGGGAGCCACAGCGGACGGGTTTGCCCATTTGGGCTGAAGGTTTGATGTTCTTCTACTGCTACATTTTGCTTCTGATTCTTCCCTGTGTGTCCCTAAGCGAGATCAGTGTGCAGGGCGACCACGTGTCTCCCCAGAAGATGATGCTCTATCCTCTTCTCAGTCTGGTCACCATCAACATCGTCACCATCCTCATACGTGGCGTCAACATGGTGCTCTTCCAGGACAGCCGGGTTTCCACCATCTTCGTCGGCAAGAACGTGGTGGCTATCGCGACCAAGGCGTGCACCTTTCTAGAATACCGAAAACAGTCACGAGAATTCCCGAATCGAGAGAACGCGACAGGAATTCCCATGGAAGTCCAGCAGAACTCTGTGGGACACGGACAAGCTCTGCCGAATGCTACGAGCCTCCCACATGAACCCACTCCAGCGCGGGAGATTATGGATACATGACCAAGGAACCAAAAAGTCTTTCGTTTGATGCAACTGTACTTGGGGCCAACAAGGAGCATTTGAACCAACAGATAATGAACTGTTTTGGGGTACTTTGGTACAACATTTCAGCATTATAAGGTGCTCCGTCCTGTTCTTGACTGAGGTAAATCAGCCAGTTTAGAGCTGTGTTGTTCAAAGGAAAACATTCAGTGTTTTATAATTCGTTCTCCTCCATCTTCTCCACAGTTAGCAATGAAAAAGTGTTGTTTTCTTTCTGTACAGTAGTGGAGTGACTGTGGTACAAAACACGTTTCCCGTTTGAGACCAAACTCTTGCTTCCACATCCACTTTTATGTGTCTGACTTCCTGTTGTAGATGCATCAGATATTTGCCTTTCTTGCAAGTACAGAATGTTGGAACTAGAGTGTAAGATTGAGGGAACTAGATAGGTGAGGTTGATGATTATGATCAAATGTTGGGGAGTAGTCCTACATGCCTGCAGTATGTGTTTGCTCTTGTGTTTTATGATGTGTTAATGACATTAAAGAAATGAGAATGAGTAAGAAAGTAAGAAATTTGTATCCGATGACTATGAAATTCCATAGGAAATAAGTCAGTGAATGCACTTCCAATTGATTGGTATATGGATTATTATTATTATTATTGTTATCATTATTGTTATTGTTATTATATATATATATACAGGGCTTGACATTAACACCCGCCAACCCGCCAAATGCGGGTAGATTTCCGCTGTGGCGGGTAAGACAGCCACTCCCACTAGCCACTTTGGCGGGTTGAATATAATTTCAGCCTACAGCCAAATGAAATGTCGCTAAGCTCGTCGTATCACAAAATTACAATTCAGTCACAGTTCTTTATCGATTAACTTGCGGTTAGTGAAGGCGGGATAGGCGGAATCGCACTGAATGAGCGCTCGCGTGCGCGTTCTCTCTGTCGCGCGCGATCAGTTCTCCTTGCGCCTGAATACACGCACACACAGATGTCAAAATGCATCGTGTGAAGTAGCCTATCTCGCGTGAATACAGTCGGCTATGGCTTAAGTGGACATAAACAGGTGGGTAAAAACTGGATGTGTATGACGTCCATGCATTCAGCAGCACCCAAATAAATACCTGTATGTCATTAATGTTAATCAAACATCATAAAATGTTAAATAAATGTATACATGCTAAATAAACATATCTGAAAAATATATATTTTTTAAAAAATTACCATTTGTAATTTTGCTTCTTTGTTCTTTTTATATAGCCTAACAAAAATAGCCTAACTGTACATTCCAGCTGATATATACAATGTATAGTCTTGATTTGGGTGGTCAGTCTACATTTGTAGTTTGAAAGGATTTTAAATCTTGTAAATCAAGTAAAATGACTCAAAATCTAGTAATTTAAGCATGCCAAAGTCAACTATAATCATATAAAATGTAATTTCCCAACAGCAAAATTGTGGCCAGTGAAAATGCTGAGTGGCTAGTAACTTTGGAAAACCACTAGCCACAGTGGCTGGTGAGCAAAAAAGTTAATGTCAAGCCCTGTATATATATATATATATATATATATATATATATATATATATATATATATATATATATATATATATATATATATATATATATATATATATATATATATATATATATATATACACACACACATACACCATTTGTGTACTTGCTTTTTTACATTTTTGTTTGAGGACTCAGCTGTTTAATAAAAAAAAATTAAGAAAAAAATGTTTTTGTTATTGCTTAAAGGTGATAGAGAGGATTTTTTCATAGACTGAGAATCCAAAGACTGTTAGTGAGTTTTTGAAATGAGCGCATGCGTAAGAACAGCCCCCCTCCTTCACAGCTCACTTCAAAGGAACGCCGACCCAAAACTCGTGCACGAGTATTGGAACACGAGTGTTTATCACCGGCATTCGCTGTGTCGTGTTTTTTGGATTCATTATGTCGGACTCACCGCTAGTAACTCATAATCTGCAGTTGTTACTCCTGTCTCCTGACAAAAACATTGCATGCAGCGCCTGTGGAGTGTGGAAAGTTACTGGAGCGCGCAGCCGCGCTCGTCTCTCACAAGGAACGTCACGGCAGTGATTGACAAGCCAGAGGGCCAATTCGCGCACGTCTTTCACAAGGAACGTAATGGTAGTGATTGAGAAGGCAGAGGGCCAATCGTTTACGCAATGATTTTTAAGGCCCTACCTCGTGCACAGATGATGTATATTAATATTATTCCTTTCAGTGCACCTAATAAATAGTCTTTTATCAGTTAGTACAGACAGTTTCAAGTAATATTGCAAAAATGTATAAAACAAAAGATCCGCTTTAGCACCTTTAAAGAGCTTTTATGCTAACAAACCTTCAAGATACATTTCAAGATACATTTGGTGAAGAAGCAAAAAGACAACATTCAGTTTTGTTATCTGAAAAATTTATCAAAATTAAGGATTTTTGCTTAAAACAAACAAAAAAAAATATGCCAATGGGGTCAGAAAAACCATCTTGTTTTCCCTTTGAATTAAGTTGATTTTTCTGACCCCACTGACATATTTTTTCTTGTTTTAAGCATAAACACACTTCATTTAGATTTTTTTTTTTTTTCAAAAAACAAGATCAATATCTTGTCATTTTGCTTCTCAGGCAAATGTATCTTGATTTAAGAATGTTTAGATATTTGTACTGGAAAACAAGAAATTTGCAGTGCTCATTTTGTCCACTCAAACAGACGATCACATCATTTCTATTTCAGCCTTTGTTTAAATCAGTTCCTCTAATGTTTGAGTAAACACACCGTGCCTTCGGAAGCGGATGGGAGGGTAAATGGCATCTGGGAAAATAAAATAAATTACGCATGGCCACCATCAGCAGGGACTCACCTTCCTAGAGCCACACAGCGTGAAACTGATTCCTAAAACACTAAAGGCCTGGAAACCCTGTACGCAATGCGAATGTGAAAACCATTTACTATCCACGTCTGATTTATTCAGCATATGTAGCAACCTGATGTATTCCATTTCAACAACATTAATTTATTGCCACCTGCATATGGTAGGCGGTCTCGGGTGGTGTTGACTCACTCCACTGCGTATTGTGCTCTTTGAGATTTTCTCTACTTTAGCGTCCACCCACCATCTGACAGCTCGAATATTCTTTTACGGTACAATGTATCATATGGCAACATACCATTTGATTCACTTTAATACTGTTTAGAATAAAACACAAGATGAATTGCATTGTTATTTCCTGTTTTTATGAATCATACCAGAGAGGGATATTCATGCACTCACAGAAGACACATGCTGAAGTGCCACTGAAATTGCACAACACTCATTTGAACGCCATTCAGCACTTACACAAATTTACAAGTACAAATTAAATATAGTTTCAACTTAAGGGGGTCAGGTTGAGCAACACAGAACACTTAAGGGGCGTAAATAGAATAAATACTGTAAAACATATTCCACAGATAATATCTAGCATTGTTTCACTGAAAAATTAGAAAATATTAATGTTTCCGTATGGCTCTTCTGTACCACATGCAACAGCAATAATGCATTTCCTAATTGCAATTTAATAGAAATGTTCATCAGTTATTGCAATTAATAATATACTGTTTCTATTAATATAACTAATAATTACAGTATGATACACGAATGAGTTCCAACACTGAAAATAATTTGGAGTAGGATTTACTTTTAAACAATTTTCTTTCAGAAATTGCTAGTAAATTTCACAAACAGCAAGTAACACATTGAAATAAGCATGACATATTTGAAGCAGAAAGACTATATAAATAGTACAAACCCGATTCCAAAAAAGTTGGGACACTGTACAAATTGTGAATAAAAACAGAATGCAATGATGTGGAAGTTTCAAATTTCAATATTTTATTCAGAATAACACATAGATGACATATCAAATGTTTAAACTGAGAAAATGTATCATTTTAAGGGAAAAATAAGTTGATTTTAAATTTCATGGCATCAACACATCTCAAAAAAGTTGGGACAAGGCCATGTTTACCACTGTGTGGCATCCCCTCTTCTTTTTATAACAGTCTGCAAACGTCTGGAGACTGAGGAGACAAGTTGCTCAAGTTTAGGAATAGGAATGTTGTCCCATTCTTGTCTAATACAGGCTTCTAGTTGCTCAACTGTCTTAGGTCTTCTATGTCGCATCTTCCTCTTTATGATGCACCAAATGTTTTCTATGGGTGAAAGATCTGGACTGCAGGCTGGCCATTTCAGTACCCGGATCCTTCTTCTACGCAGCCATGATGTTGTAATTGATGCAGTATGTGGTCTGGCATTGTCATGTTGGAAAATGCAAGTTCTTCCCTGAAAAAGACAATGTCTGGATAGGAGCATATGTTGTTCTAGAACTTGGATATACCTTTCAGCATTGATGGTGCCTTTCCAGATGTGTAAGCTGCCCATGCCACACGCACTCATGCAACCCCATACCATCAGAGATGCAGGCTTCTGAACTGAGCGCTGATAACAACTTGGGTTGTCCTTGTCCTCTTTAGTCCGGATGACATGGCGTCCCAGTTTTCCAAAAAGAACTTCAAATTTTGATTCGTCTGACCACAGAACAGTTTTCCACTTTGCCACAGTCCATTTTAAATGAGTCTTGGCCCAGAGAAAACGCCTGTGCTTCTGGATCATGTTTAGATACGGCTTCTTTTTTGACCTATAGAGTTTTACCCGGCAACGGCGAATGGCACGGTGGATTGTGTTCACTAACAATGTTTTCTGGAAGCTTAAGCTCATGTTGTGATTTCCATTACAATAGCATCCCTGTATGTGATGCAGTGCCATCTAAGGGCCCGAAGATCATGGGCATCCAGTATGGTTTTCCGGCCTTGACCCTTACGCACAGAGATTGTTCCAGATTCTCTGAATCTTTGGATGATATTATGCACTGTAGATGATGATAACTTCAAACTCTTTGCAATTTTTCTCTGAAAAACTCCTTTCTGATATTGCTCCACTATTTTTCACCACAGCATTGGGGGAATTGGTGATCCTCTGCCCATCTTGACTTCTGAGAGACACTGCCACTCTGAGAGGCTCTTTTTATACCCAATCAAGTTGCAAATTGGTCCTCCAGCTGTTCCTTATATGTACATTTAACTTTTCCGGCCTCTTATTGCTACCTGTCCCAACTTTTTTGGAATGTGTAGCTCTCATGAAATCCAAAATGAGCCAATATTTGGCATGACATTTCAAAATGTCTCACTTTCAACATTTGTTATGTTATCTATATTCTATTGTGAATAAAATATAAGTTTATGAGATTTGTAAATTATTGCATTCCTTTTTTATTCACAATTTGTGCAGTGTCCCAACTTTTTTGGAATCGGGTTTGTATTTTCTTGTAAAACATACTCCAATAATCTGTTTTATTTACAACTACAAAATTAAATTTTTACAGTGAAGTGTTGCTTATATTATAATTCATGAAATAAGCAGAATTTAAGGAGAAAATGTTTTTCACCAATGTTCAAGTTTCTAAAATGTTAGTTTACCTAAAAATGTAATATTTATTTATTGATTGATTTGTTTGTTATTGGATGACAGAAAATCTGATAGGAAAAAAAAATCCGTGGTTGGAACACAATAAGTGCAATTAACATCTGACAACATGATAAATATGCTGTAGTATGATATTCCAGAAACCTCCTCTGACTCCCAAACATGTAAAAATCCTGTGTCTGTGAAACATGGATGCAGTGCTCACAGCTACATATATTACTGCGCAAAAACATTTTATCTTATTTTCTTTGATAAACATTAAAGATTCAGCCTTAACCTTCAGCCCTGCAGCATTACACTGTGATCTATAATTCAGTAGTGTGGATGTTTGCCAAAATATTTAAACACATATCTGCACATACTGTAAATGCAAAGAGCGATATAGAAATATGTAAATCTGAGTGTGCAAATATTAAGGATCTTCTATTATAAAACATCAAATGAAGTGGCATTGATCTTGTGCACACAATTGTTGTCATTCACATTGCATGAATAGTAAAAAAGATGAAGGAACATCATCTTTCATTCGAAATGCATCAATAAACCAGTTCAGATGTCGGCACCCCCTCAGGCACTCTTAGATTTGCTTTACAACATTAAAGATTCAGCCTCACTCTAAAACCAGTCAAAGGGTCCCAAAGCCTTCAAATGTGTGTTTAGTGCTCGAAAAAAAATGACAAAAAGAGAAAGATGGCAACACTTGACTTGAGGCCTGTATACATAATTCATTATAAAAAAAAGTATTCTTGATGCATCATAAGTACTTTCACATAGGCTATTCAAACTTATGGCCTGCCCTTTTAAAGAGTCTAATAGGTTAAAACACATGTTGTAAGATATTAAATTTTTTAGGAAATTTTTAATAGATTAAACTTTTTTAAAATATGAAAAGATAAGTAGGCCTATTTTATTGATTACCACTGCCAAAGAAAACCTGAATTTAAAATTTGTGATTGCCAGTTAATTAAATCATATGAATATGAAAAATAAAATATTGCCCCCTGTGGGATTAATAAAGTTGTAAACTAACCAAGAAAGAAATTACTAAAAAGGACATTTCTAGAGACAATTTATATTTTCATAAATTTAAAGTTATGATGTATTGCAAAACTACGATTTTAAAGGGGCTATAAGTAAGAATGTTCATGTAGGCCTATTAATCGCTTTTTTATTGCCAATGTGTGAACAGCTTGTAACGAAACTTTAAAAAGATTGTCGATGAGAGCCTAATGTGAAGGACTCTGGACGTTTTCCCCGGGAAAATCAAAAGGATAACGTTACGCGCGCTCCCAGGAGCCTTTTTAAAGTCAGTTACCTAAAAAGGTATGTTTTGTGCATTGAAAGGTTTCCATGGATGTTAAAGTTTCTTCATGGAACCATCGATTCCAATAATCCAATCTATTCTCACACAGCCAGATCAATATAGTCTATACCCTCAGACAGTTATAATCAAACTATCATAACAGTGTAATTTGAATTACCTCATCTGTTGACATGATGCTGGTGAATTGCAGAGCAGGTCCAAACATACCCACATCGCGATCAGACGTTTTCCTAACTACCACTGACATTTTTTGTTGTGTTTATTTACTGAGTGGACAGCGCGCAGCACATAATTTACTTCATCTAACCGTCGTCCTGAACAGCATGGACGGCGTCGAGATGTTCGTTAACAGTAGGATATGTCGCTGTATGTACTTTCAACCTCTTTTTACTTCCAAGCAATGAACAAAGAAGAACTGCGCCGTGAGTATATAGAGGCCTTGGATCACGTTCAGTGTACGTTACGTGTGCAGTAAGATGTGGCTGCAGTTCACTTAACGGCCACAGGTGTCGCTAATAACAAGAGTTTTAACGGTCATCCATATCGTAAATCCTGCAGTTTTCTTTATTTTTCATTTTTTTTTAAATGTATGTACATTTATAATACTATACTTAGTATTACCTTTGCATCAAATTACAAAAAAAAAAAAAACTAGTTAAAGGGTTAGTTCACCCAAAAATTAAAATTCTGTCATTAATTACTCACCCTCATGTCGTTCAACACCCGTAAGACCTTCGTTCATCTTCAGAACACAAGTTAAGATATTTTGCATAAAATCCGATGGCTCAGAGAGCCCTGCATTGACAGCATGATAACTAACACTTTCAATACCCAGAAAGCTATGTATTTAAAACAGTTCATGTGACTAAGGTGGTTCAACCTTAAAGGGTTAGTTCACCCAAAAGTTCTGTCATTTATTACTCACTCGCATGCCGTTTCACACCCATAAGACCTTTGTTAATCTTCAGAACACAAATTTAGATATTTTAGTTGAAATCCGATGGCTCCGTGAGGCCTCTAGGGAGCAATGACAGTTCCTCTCTCAAGATCCATTAATGTACTAAAAACATATTTAAATCAGTTCATGTGAGTACAGTGGTTCAATATTAATATTATAAAGCGACGAGAATATTTTTGGTGCGCCAAAAAAACTAAATAACGACTTATTTAGTGATGGCCGATTTCAAAACACTGCTTCAGGAAGATTCGGAGCATAATGAATCAGCGTGTCGAATCAGCGTGTCAGATCATGATTCGGATCATGTGTCAAACCGCCAAACTGCTGAAATCACGTGACTTTGGCGCTCCGAACCACTGATTCGACACGCTGATTAATTTATGCTCCGAATCTTCCTGAAGCAGTGTTTTGAAATCGGCCATCACTAAATAAGTCGTTATTTAGTTTTTTTGGCGCACCAAAAATATTCTCATTACTTTAGGCCTATAATATTAATATTGAACCACTGTACTCACATGAACTGATTTAAATATGTTTTTAGTACATTAATGGATCTTGAGAGAGGAAATGTCATTGCTGGCTATGCAGGCCTCACGAAGCCATCGGATTTCAACTAAAATATCTTAATTTGTGTTCCAAAGATCAACGAAGGTCTTACAGCTGTGGAACGGCATGAGGGTGAGTAATTAATGACATTATTTTCATTTTTGGGTGAACTAACCCTTTAATGTTATGAAGTGATGAGAATACTTTTTGTTTGCCAAAAATCAAAATAATGACTTTATTCAACAATATCTAGTGATGAGCGATTTCAAAACATTGCTACATGAAGCTTCGAAGCTTAACAAATCATTTGTTTCGAATTAGTGGTTCGGAGCGCGTATCAAACTGCCAAAGTCACGCCCCCCAGTGGTGAACCATTGAAATTTTGAAACGTTTCAAAACACTTTTGATGTATCAAAGCCTTGTTTACTGAAATCACATGACTTTGGCAGTTTGATACGCACTCCGAAACACTGATTAGAAACAAATGATTCGTTAAGCTTCGAAGCTTCATGAAGCAATGTTTTGAAATCGCCCATCACTAGATATTGTTGAATAAAGTCGTTATTTTGTTTTTTTTTGGCACACAAAAAGTATTCTCGTCACTTCATAACATTAAGGTTGAACCACTGTAGTCACATTAACTGATTTAAATACGTCTTTAGTAGCTTTCTGGGCATTGAAAGTGTTAATTATCTTGCTGTTAGTGGAGGCCTCTCTGATTTGTGAAAACTCTGTTGTGGAGTTTTTCTTTTGCTATTTGCGCAAATAGAAACACAAAAAAATATATTTAATTAAGTCTCTCATTCACCGCTTTAAAAGTTTACCCAACTATGATGACTTCCACTTCTGAGAAACCCGGAAATGTGAAAAGGGTCTATCCAGTAATCACGAATGACTGGAAAAGTCACAGAAATTCATTTGTTAAAAGGTGCGGGAACCTTGAGCATTCAGGCTTCCAGGTTACTGGCAATATTTCTCATTTTCCTGTATGTTATGAATTTTAATACAATGAGGCAGCACATTATCAAAAAAGCAATTTGCATTAATAACACCAAGGCAGATTTATAATGTCAGAAAATGAAGGTGCAGCTTGCTGCAATCACACGCTCGCTCGTAAATGTGTGACTTGGGCGTCCTCCAACACTAATGCTCATGAACTCCATCATAGGAAACATCTACAAGCTTCCATTAGAGCACTCAGGAAAGCTCAGAATCTGCCATTATGATTTGTTAACTTCAGCAGTCATAGGTTAAACAATTTTGTGATCATTTTTGAGATGGGGAATTCTGCCATTTTCAGTTTTCAAGGCATCTTATGGAACTAATCCAGAATTGCAAATGGTTCATTTGGGAAGTCTACCATGACAGGTACGTTTAAACTCTAATTGAATTGAGATGCGTCTTGTGTGCTGGCAGGCTTTGTTTGGAATGCAGCTTGCTCTTAGAAGGACAAAGTTTAATTAGATTGTGCTAATGAAGACAAATTGTCTTGCAAACATGCAATACTATTTTGTCATTTTTGTGGAAAATGCTTTGTTTCAATGTTGCATTGCACACTGCACACATCAAGTGGTGACCCAACACAAACATATATATATATGTATATATATATATATATATATATATATATATATACACTGATCAGTCATAACATTATGAGCGCTGACAGGTGAAGTGAATAACACTGATCATCTCTTCATCACAGCACTTGTTAGTGGGTGGGATATATTTGGCAGCAAGTGAACATTTTTTCCTCAAAGTTGATGTTAGAAGCAGGAAAAATGGGCAAGCGTAAGGATTTGAGCGAGTTTGACAAGGGCCAAATTGTGATGGCTAGACGACTGGGTCAGAGCATCTCCAAAACTGCAGCTCTTGTGGGGTGTTCCCGGTCTGCAGTGGTCAGGATCTATCAAAAGTGGTCCAAGGAAGGAACAGCGGTGAACTGGTGACAGGGTCATGGGCGGACAAGACTCAGCGAAGGCTGGCCCGTGTGGTCCGATCCAACAGACAAGCTACTGTAGCTTAAACTGCTCAAGAAGTTAATGCTGGTTCTGATAACACAATATTAGGAAGATGGTCATAATGTTATGCCTGATCGGTGTATGTATATATATGTGTGTGTGTGTGTGTGTAAGCCTTGACTAACGAATGGAAATCTAATTGAGAAATATGGTTTGGTGACTTGATAACCACAAACAAACATGAAAGGCACATTCACTGTCCTGCTCATTAGATGGTCTGTACAAAGGCTCATTAGGGAGAAAGAGACCAAGAGATCCTCTTATCAGCACCAAACCCCTAGTGTGAGTCTCATTACCCTGAATCAAGTGGAAGAGTTTGTCTTGAGCTCAGATGGGTGAAGATATCTGACTGATCACTATTATATTTAAACTCTCATTACGCTGTCAAAGTATTTTCTATGGTTGTTGATTGGATGCACGGTCCACTCTGAAACACCTCTCGTTTGTACTTCTGCATATGAATGAATGAAAACAAGTCTGTTTGAATGTGATCTTTATGTCTGTAAATAAATAAATAAAATAAAATACCCGTCGGTTAAAAAATGCAGTGTATATGCAGTTATGAAAATTACAGTCATTTAGCTAAAGGCAGGTCAATGCTGAAAAAGCCCTGACAGAGTTAACCTAGCAGGCTGTTATATCCGCTTGACTGGTAGAGCAGAATCGCAGCTTTACCAGTCAAACTGGTGTAATTACGGAGCAAATGCTCCAACACTGACAGGTGGTGAATTGCCCCCTTAATAAGAGGTTTTACCTGAAATATGAGGGAGTTTAACTGTTGCAGATGGTTTATATCGCTCACACACAAACACTCATTTGGTTTTAAAGCTCAGATGATGATCTGGTGGCTCACAAGAGATTTTAAAGGTTTATAGCCAAAGGCTTTTACAAGAACAAACAGATTGATTAATAAACTTAGATTTGATCCCATTGTATTCATTCTTTGTCACACATGTAATGTGACCCCAAAAGCACAGTTACAATGTCTGAATGTTGTTGAATATTAGATAATACATCATCAAACCAAGTCTGAACAGTGCTAAAATGCTGCAGGAGGTTTTCTCTGTTTCCGTTATTTAAAACAAATGTCAAACGTAGAAACACTGAGACATTAAAGTACAAATGTCTTCTGTGGCTACTGAATATCCAATGATTTGTTACTGCGAAATCTCTGCAAATCAAACAGTGGTGTTAGTCTGCCACCTGCTGGTCATCAAATACAATCATTTAAGAAGTTATGAGGGGGGGAAATGTATTTGTTCTCTTTTATTTCACATCTTTTTTGGGAGTTTCCATGTCCTAATATTAAATTCGGTATGCCTACTTAATTTCAATGCATTAACATAAAGATAAACACAAAGAACTAGGTGATGAATGCATGTGAAGAGAGAATATATCTTTGCTTATTTCTTTGTGCTGATGCTTTGCACTGCATGTAATGATGGAATGAAATTGAACTTGTCGTTCAAGTGAAGTATGCCTGACTGAAGGACTCCTGAAGGGCCACTGCCCTGCAAAGTTTAGCTCCATCCTCAATTAATCATACTAGAAACTTCCAGGCAGGTGTGTTGAGGAGAGTTGAAGCTAAACTCTGCAGGACAGTGGCCCTCCTAGACCAAGTTTAGACAGCCCTGATCTACCATATACTGAACTTTGTTATTCTTCTAGTTATGCATCTTTAACTCTGTCACTTGCAGTCCACTTTCCTGCAGAGTTTTGCACCATCCCTAAGCAAACACACCTGGCCAAGCTAATCAAAGTCTTCAGGATTACTAGCATTAAAACTGGGAGCCCCTCTGTTTAATCCCTGCAGCCTAACGGTTAGAGAGTTGGACTTGTAACCTGAAGGTTGCAGGTTTGAGTCTCAGTACCAGCAGGAAATGTTGGTGGGGGGAGTAAATGAACAGCGCTCTCTTCTACTCTTATTACCCACAACTGAGGTGCCCTTAAGCAAGAAACCAAACCCCCAATCGCAGCAAAAACGGCTGCCCACAGCTCTGGATATGTGTGTGTGTGTGTGTGTGTGTGTGTGTGTGTGTGTGTGTGTGTGTGTGTGTGTGTGTGTGTGTTCAATACTCAGTGCTATGATGTGTGTGCACTTGGATGGGTGAAATGCAGAGCACAAATTCTGAGTATGGGACACTGTGTCACTTCACTTCCATGTTGTTTATGCCAAATTCTGACCCTTCCATCTGAATGTCTAGCAGAAATCAAGACTCATCAGACCAGGAAACATTTTTCCAATCTTCTATTGTCCAGTTTTGCTGAGTCAGAGTGAATTGTAGCCTCAGTTTGCGGTTCTCAGCTGACAGGAGTGTCACCGGTGTGTCTTCTGCTGCTGTAGCTCACCTGCTTCAAGGTGTGTTCAGAGATGCTCTTCACCTCGTTTGTAACGAGTGCTCATTTGAGTTACTATTGTCTTTCTATCAGCTGAACCAGTCTGATCATTCTCCTCTGATATCAACAAAGCATTTTCACCCACAGAACTGACACTCACTGGATATTTTCTCTTTTTTGGGCCACTCTCTGTAAACCCTAGAGATGGTTGTGTGTGAAAATCCCAGTAGATCAGCAGTTTCTGAAATACTCAGACCGACACCAACAACCATGACATGTTCAAAATCATTTAAATCACCTTTCTTCCTCATTCTGATGCTCTGTTTGAACTTCAGCAGATTGTCTTGAACATGTCTACATGCCTAAATGCATTGAGTTGCTGCCGTCTGATTGGCCGATTAGATATTTGTGTAAATGAGCAGTTGATCAGGTGTACCTAATAAAGTCGTCCTTCTAATCACACAATCTGAGTGTTTTTAAAGTCTCTTAGGCTGTGTTCCATTCCACTTTTAGACAAGCACTCGCAAACTTCCCTAAGCACTTCCCCTCGAGGGAATCCCTGCCGCCATTTTGAAGTGCGTTCCACTTTGTGAAGTCGATGAGGGAAGTTTATATGGACAGACCCTCGCTCCTTTGATTTTGACCGAGGGAGCGAATCTACCCTGCGTTCCATTCGGAAGGGCTCATCCCTATGCCCTAATCCCTTCAAAGGGTTCACCCTCCGGAGTGAGAGCTTCGAAGGGAGGAAGGGTGTAGGGGTCAAAAAAACTCTTTTTTTTGGAATGCATTTTTGTGTCATGTTAACAAGACAATCAAGGAGGCGCCGCCTTCTCCCCCCCGATTTGTAAAATGCGCATTCATTTACTGTAATAACATTATATACTGCCAGTCTTTTATGTTAAATATAATGTATATTGTGTCTATGTATTTGAAACATTTAAATGGACTGATAAAGGGAGCTGTAAAGATTTTTAAGTACAATGTCATTTTGTCCATAATAATGTACCAAATCTAACTCGTATAAATATTACAGTAGTATAGAAAAATACTATACATTTATAGGTAAAATCGAACTCCGAGCCTCCTGCACCCATTCTGTGACGTCAAACAACTTCCCTGTGCAAAGGATCATGGGGGCCCATCAGTTGTACCCTTCAAAATCCTTCATTCCGAAGCACTTCGGTTTGGAACGACCCTTCAATATGGTGACGAAGATTGTTTTCACTCCGAAGTGCCCTTCGGAGGGCAATATATCCCGTTTGGAACGCACCGAGACTCTGATGTACACTTCATATCCCACAATGCAACATGATTGTGACGTCACCACATATTGCATTTAATTAAAAAATTTTTTTTTTTTTAAATATCTAAAACAACCCAAACACACCTAGACATAGGGTGAATTCAGTGTGATTGGGACACTTTTTTGCCATTGAGACGACTTGTCCCAATCAACCTGAATTCACTGTAGCAAATTAGCTCAAAATAAATATGAATAATTAATCATAACTAGTTATAATTAATTATTAATATTTTAATCAGTTAATAAAATTAACTTAATGTAATAAAATTAATATTATTAAAATTGGATACATGTTTATACATTTCCCAAGTGGTTATATAGAGAATACATAGGATTAAGAGAGTTTATTCGTCCTTCTCAGGAAGAATGAGTCACTAGTCTCTCCAGAATTCTTCTGGATCATAAAAGTACCATATAACTGTAACAGGACACCTAGGTTGGCCTGTGTGCTAGCAACATTGGGATGCTGGTTACAGTTTTAGGGGGATGAGTTCAGAGAACTTTGATAGTGAGAGTGAGTTTATGGGTAATTCATTAAATACAATGAATAATTGTGTGGCTGATTGGTCCAGACGTTACATCACCCTATAGATTGCTGCACTAAACAGTTTTGTAAGGGAAAAAATTTAAATAATAAATTAACTCAGATTCTAAGTGACGTTCCAATTCAGCCCATCGCAAGGGTTCCACCAGCAGTGGGCACTCGTGCAACTTAAGCAATGACATACATCCGAGTCAACGAGACTGAGGGAAATTAGTGAGGGAAGGGCATAAAAAAATGAACTGGAACACAGCCCTAGTGACCTGAAACATCTGACTCCACTAACTAACCCATCAGTGTATGCACCCTGAACCATCACTCCATTTGACTCCTGTTGCTTCTTAATTGTTCACATTGCATTGCATTTAAAACAGCACAGGCCACAAACACTATGAAACAGGTATAAATGGCATCATTTAATTTGTGACATATTTTAAACATTCCTTTCTCAAAGATATGACAAATGTACAGGAATAATTATTTTCACACACACACACATATATATATATATATATATATATATATATATATATATATATATATATATATATATATATATATATTTATTTATTTATTTATATATATATATTTTTTTTTCATGTTATTGCTTTACAGTAAAATGCATTGTTTGGATACTGTATGTCCATTAAAGCATGACAATACATTCATATACGTTTTACAGATGTATTCAGTTATGGTTCATAGTAACTAACTTGACATGAAATAGATATATATTTATATTTTGATCATCATACATTTATTATTATTATTATTATTATTATTATTGGCATGAATCCCACATCACGTTGAGTTCACAGTGCATGGGGTCGCAGTTCATACACATATTGAATGAGTGTGCACTTATTTTGTAAGTTCCCATACAATCAACAATATGTAGAGGTACAACAATTATGCCATCTGAATTCTACTTGTTAAAAAATTGACTTCATAAACATAAACATTTCATACATAATTAATTGTGTTGGTTGACAGAGAGAGCGAGATTGTGTGTGTGTGTATATATACAACAAAAACCCAAAGTTTCAAATGAAGACCCCACCAGTTCAACTGATGGTAAATCAGTCATTGGTCAAACATATGTACAAATAATCTTTATCTAAAGAACAAATTAGTTGCAACAGCTGTAAAATTCTGCATTATCAATATGTGCGTTTTCAGGGTAAATCCAGAAAATGTCCAGGTCAAAATTCACCCCAAAATGACAGAAATAAAGATATTATATTTTGCATAAATAAAACAAAGTCTATATTTAGGACCAAGAATTGTTTTGTTTTTTTCACTGAAACATTATTTTCATGACAATTACAAACACATTTCCCACAAATTATCATTATGTAATGCAACCAACTAGTAAACAAATAAATAATGATAAATAAATAAATAAATAAATGATATTTTTCTGATAATTGCAATGCAACAAAATAAAAATATATTTTTTACATAAATTCTGACATATTATGTAGATTGTGTACATCATGGTATTGTCATACTGCCTTAAATGAGAATAAAATATTGTATTACAGCATTTATTTAATGTATTTTTTAAAAGAAAATTCTAAAAACGTAAAAAAACATCCAAGCTTTGAGAGTTTGAGAGGAAAATGTGCTTAATTTTCATGAAATCAGTGTCACAATGAAGAAAAAAAAAAAACAATGGTACAAAAACAGAATTCATGTGCAAAACATAACGTTGTCCTGGGGTGAAATATGGACGTTTTTGTTAGATTTAACCCCTTTTATTACAAAATGGCACTAGAGAATATTCATCTATGCTCAGTTTTGTTCTTTATATGTTCCTTTGTCAGACAGAAATGCATATACATGTAGGAAAAGTCAAGAGGAACTAATTGTCTCTGGGTGAAATTTGCGAGGGAAGTGAGTTTGGAGGATGTGCAAGACATCAAAATCATCTCAAAAACACCTTCATGGTCCACATCCTTTCTCATTCAAAGTCACCTTCCACTCAGAAGTCCAAAGTGGCTCATGAGTCCTGAACTGCCCTGTGAGGAGGAAGTTAAAGCCACATCCTCCCTGCATAGTGTCCATAACAAATGCAAATCCTATTGCTCTTTCACTCCCAACATTCATAAAATAAACGCTTATTGTTCCCCTCTGACATCCGGAATGATCCGCAAAGAAACAGCAGTGCTCATATTGCATAACCCCACAAAAGCAGCTGTGCCACGTTTCGGCCCACGTGACGGGAAAACGTCTCCACGGAGGTTTGGTTCTGTAGCTGCCAGGTCGGAACTGGGCAAGGGCCGTGGTTGCCATGGAGACGACTGTCCGGAGATCACCTCGGTGGAACATCCCACAATGTATTGCAGACGCAGGCGTGTGCTGTTGGTGGCTGTGCTCATGCTGCAAAAAATGATGTTCTTCCTCAGTCGTTTTGTCTTGTTTTCTAGTACACTTCTTAAATTGAGATACACTCACTTGAGAAGCAAAATGACTTCAGATATTAAGTCTTCTGTTCTGAAAAATGTGTCAAAATGAAGTCGGTTTATGTAGGAAAATACTTAAATCAAGTACATAAATCACTGGCAAATTGTTTTAAGCATAAACCTGACTAAATTTAGTTCAATTTACACTTTAGAAAGAAGAAAAATATTTAGAAATGCAAGAGAAACTGAGAAGTATTGCACATCATCATCATCAAAATATAAAACATTTTTTTCTTCTTTTACGCAAAACACTTCATTTTGACACATTTACAGAAAACAAGACTATATATATATAAATGAAGTCAGTTTTTGCTTAAAACAATATTACAATAAAATGGAGAATACTTTAATTTCTCTTGCATTTTCATTTCATTTCAGTCTTTTTGCTTCTCAAGTAAATGTATCTTGATTTAAGAATTTTTCTACATCACTGGCAAATTTAATCATCCTGAGTAAATTTAGTTTGATTTATGCTTAAAAAAGAAGAAACATATTTAGAAATGAAGTGAGTTTTTGCTTAAAACTAGAAAAATTATGGGAGCTGATGATCAAGTCAGGTCACCCCGAGGTTAATGACAGTGTTTAGAATAAATCATCTACTTATTATGAGCTTTGATGTGACCACTGTCCATTTATTTAACCAGTATTTTGCCCTTGAGCGTTCAGCGTGTGGTTTAGGGTGTGTGTGTGGTTCCTGTTGGCTGGAGATGTTCTCCTAACAGCTGCGTTCCGGTTTTGAGGGAATTCCTCCTCAATATCTGCTCTCTCATGTTAAACTCCGCTCTATAATTTTCCAAAAATATCCCCCGCAGCCGTAGAGCCGCTTTAGTGCCGCTCCAGTGAGTCACGCTAAAGTCTTTCTGAGGACTAAAGGCGATTAGTTGCACCAGTTCGGCTCTTGTCACATTACTGTATATGCATGTGTTAATTCAACCACCTCTTTCTTCACTCATTATTTGATTAAATGACATTAAAAGACATTTTTACTTACAACTGAATTAAAAATGGAAAAAGATGATGGACAGCACTCGCTGAATTAAACATGCAGCGCAGAAAAGGTCACAATAGTACTAGTATTGTTTGAAACATTCATTACAAACTGCATAGTGTTTTGCATACTCATTTAAAAATAAATAAATAAATGCATACTGTTTTTTATATATACACTACTGTTAAAGATTTTTTTTTAAAGAAATTAATACTTTTATTTAGTATGGAGGCATTAAAGTGGTCAAAAATGACAGTAAAGACATAATGTTACAAAATACATCTGTTCCAAATAAATGCTGTTCTTTTGAACATTCTATTCATCAAACAATCCTAAATTTTTTTTTTAAATTGATTTATTTTAAAGCATTGTTGAGTCAATTAAACATGATCAGAATTTTAAGGCTTATGTTTTATGTTTAGATGTATATTCACAAAAAAATGATACAACTATTTTATTTTTTTATATTTGTGTATTTTTAAGGCTTTTTAAAGGTGCTTTAGAACTTCTTTTTAAAAGATGCAATATAAGTCTAAGGTGTCCACTGAATGTGTCTGTAAAGTTTCAGCTCAAAATACCCCATAGATTTTTTTTTTTATTCATTTTTTTTAACTGCCTATTTTGGGGCATCATTAACTATGCACCGATATATAGGTTGCGGCCCCTTTAATTCTCGTGCCCCCCCCCAGTGACGGCTCTTGTCTCCGTGAATACGGTAATAAACGATGGTAACTTTAACCACATTTAACAGTACATTAGCAACATGCTAACGAAACATTTAGAAAGACAATTTACAAATATCACTAAAAATATCATGATATCATGGATCATGTCAGTTATTATTGCTCCATCTGCCATTTTTCACTGTTGTTCTTGCTTGCTTACCTAGTCTGATGATTCAGCTGTGCACAGATCCAGATGTTAATACTGGCTGCCCTTGTCTAATGCCTTGAACATGAGCTGGCATATGCAAATATTGGGGGCGTACATATTAATGATCCCGACTTTTACGTAACAGTCGGTGTTATGTTGAGATTCGCCTGTTCTTCGGAGGTCTTTTAAACAAATGAGATTTATATAAGAAGGAGGAAACAATGGAGTTTGAGACTCACTGTATGTCATTTCCATGTACTGAACTCTTGTTATTCAACTATGCCAATATAAATTCAATATTTAATTCTAGGGCACCTTTAATGCCATTTTAATCAAAATTTGTCATATATACAATAAATATAATCATATCCTGCTCATCCCACCCTGTTATGCCGCATTCGATCATCATTCATTTATTATCTGCTTAAAGGATTAGTTCACTTTCAAATGAAAATTACCCGAAGCTTTACTCACCTTCAAGCTATCCTAGGTGTAGGTGTACCCTGATGCTCCAAAGCTTTATAATGGCAGTAAATGGAAAGAATCCATCCATCATAAACAAACTCCACACGGCTCCGGGGGGTTAATAAAGGCCTTCTGAAGTGAAGCGATGTGTTTGTGTAAGGAAAATATTCACATTTAACAAGTTATAAAGTCAATTATCAAGCTTCCGTCAGACCGCCTTCCATATTCAACTTACGAAGAGCATGTAACGCCTCTTGCTGTTCAAAACGCTTACACTACGTCCTACACCTTCCGGATTCTACTTACGACTTTTCCGTAAGTTGAATATGGAAGGCGGTCTGGCGGAAGCTAGTTATTTTACTTTATAACGTGATAAATGTAAATATTTTTCTTACACATACGCATCGCTTCGCTTCAGAAGGCCTTTATTAACCCCCCCGGAGCCGTGTGGAGTACGTTTATGATGGATGGAGGCACTTTCTTCAGCTTCATACTCGTTGGTCCCGTTCACTGCCATTATAAAGCTTAGGAGCATCAAGGTGATTATTAATAAATCACTGATTGTGTTCGTCTGAAAGAAGAAAATCATATACACCTGGGATGGCTTGAGAGTAAATCATAAGGTAATTTTCATTTTAAAGTGAACTAATCCTTTAAGATCAATAAATTCTTCTCTTAAAAGAAAACAGATCAACTTTTTGCTCAAGGTGTCACTACATTTGAAGACTGACCCTGTTGCATTGTTCTTGCTCTTTGTGAAGTGTCTGTTTGTGTGGATGGGGATGAAGGTTTTCAGATTGTAGCTTCCACTCCTGGTGAATGTCAAATGTTCAGAGAGCTATGCAAGACACACACACACACACACACACACACACACACACACACACACACACACACACACACACACACACACACACACACACACACACACACACACACACACATACAGACAGTTCACCTTTCACAAAATAACATTGAAATCCCAAACAGGCTGACTGCTGGATTGTGTGTGAGTGTGTGTGTGTGTGTGTGTGTGTGTGTGTGTGTGTGTGTGTGTGTGTGTGTGTGTGTGTGTGTGTCAGTATGTTTATTGTGTTTTGCTTCAGGTTACTCTGCAGACATGTGGAATTCACCCGTCATCACTCTCCACCAATCACAGCACAGCATCATTTAAACTGAAGGAAACTCCAGCACTACTACACACACACACACACACACACACACACACACACACACACACACACACACACACAGACTGTTTTCTCTCTCTGTGTCTAATTGACCATCTCTCATCCAGTGTCTGTGTTTTAGGGCACTGGGAGGGCAGTAAATTACCCCCTTTTGCCCTCTCACATCACATGACTGAGCACATGACATGTCACTTCCACTTTTTCCACTTTTTCCACTTCGTCCTCTTTGGTCTGTGTTCGTCCCTAGCCGTCCCTAGTACTAATATACATTTTATATTATGTTTGTGGTATTTCATATGTATACACAATTTCAGTGTAAAACATTATAATCCACAATGCAGTGCACTCAACTTGACCTACATCTATTTCCACTGTGATTTATAACATACTTCATGGATTTAGTGAGGAAAAGAACTACAATCCCATGAAGCATTGCAAACTGCATAATTGAATTAAAAATGATGAAGCATAGAGGTACTCATTTATAAATGCTGATTTTATATATATATATATATATATATATATATATATATATATATATATATATATATATATACACTACCGTTTAAAAGTTTGGGATCGGTAAGATTTTTAATGTCTTTAAAAGGAGTTTCGTCTGCTCACCAATGCTGCATTTATTTAATTAAAAATACAGTAAAAACAGTAATATTGTGAAATTTTATTTCAATTTAAAATAACTGTTTTCTATTTGAAAATATTTGAAAATATAATTTATTCCTGTGATCAAAGCTGAATTTTCAGCATCATTACTCCAGTCTTCAGTGTCACATGATCCTCCAGAAATCATTCTAATATGCTGATCTGCTGCTCAAGAAACATTTATTGTGTACAGATGTAGAAAATGTTTGTGTACAATATTTTTTTTCAGGATTCTTTGATGAATAGAAAGTTCAAAAGAACAGCATTTATTTGAAATATAATCTTTTGTTAAATTTTAAATGTCTTTACTGTCACTTTTGATTGATTTAATGCATCCTTGCTGAATAAAAGTATTCATTTCTTTTTTTCAAAAAAATAAAAATAAAAATTCTTACTGACCCCAAACTTTTGAACGGTAGTGTACAAAAGCTTTGTATTTTAGATAAATGCTGTTCTTTTGAACTTTCTATTCATCAAGGAATCCTGAAAAAAAAGTATACAACTGTTTTTAACATTGATAATAATAATAAATGTTTCTTGAGCAGCAAATCATCATATTAAAATTATTTCTGAAGGATCATGTGACACTGAAGACTGGAGTAACGATGCTGAAAATTCAGCTTTTCCAACACAGAAATAAATTACATTTTATATTATATTCCAATAGAAAACAGTTATTTTAAATTGTAATAATATTTCACAATATTACTGTTTTTACTGTATTTTTAATTAAATAAATGCAATCTTGGTGAGCAGACAAAACTTATTTTAAAAATATGAAAAATTTTACCGATCCCAAACTTTTGAACAGTAGTGTATATACAAACAATATATTTAAAGTTTATTGCAAAATATGCATATATATTTACAAACATTTAAGCCATTTATGTTTGCCGTCGAGGCTGAGAGGATGCTAACATTAGTAGTACCTCAAGCGGTTAAAACAATGTGACAAAAACACCAACTGTTTAATGTCACGATTGTTACCATTCATTTGCATTAGTTATATCCATTTATTCACTGTTATGCATTCATTATCCAGCAGAGTTGCATATTTAAACTGTCATCATGCAGCAACAGAAACATAAATCAGAAATGTATTTGATTTCAGTTCTTTTTTTTTTGCACTGTAACACATATTTTGATTAGATAATCATCAAGTTTTCTAAAATAGAGCCAAATAGTTTGTGAAAATTTAAATGAAATGGTAACACTTTACAATAAGAGTCCATTTGTAACATTAAATAAGGTTAATAAAACATATTGTTCATTGCTAATTTACATTTTAACATTTTAAAGTTCTCTTACATTAGTTATAATGCACTATAATGAATTAACATGAATGATCAATGTATAATTAATATATTACTTTTTTTATTTAAAACTTACAATAAATATTTAGCCATTTTTTTTAATTCAAATGTAAGAGAATACAATTTTGCTGCTCAAACTGTGTATAGAACAATTTTTTATAATATTTTTTGCTCCTTATATTTTATAGATTTACTTGTACTTTTAATTTCAATACTTAAGTATGTTTAATATCAAAACAATACTTTTCATACTTGAGTACAAAAAATATCACATACTTTAAACTTTTACTCAAGTAACATTCTAAACAGTGACTTTAATTTTTAAGTCATTTTCTGTTTAGATATCTATACTTTTCCTCAAGCATGGCTTTTGAGTACTTTATGTTTGAGAGAGTGTAGAGATTGACTCGATTACGCCATTCGCAGTGCTTCATGTGAGTGGGCGGAGCTAACAAGATATTTTCTTATGTGTTGCTTGTTTCGACTCTCTCATTGGTGGAATTTTCTGTATGGCATCATGGGTAATGTAGTTTTTCACCACGAATTCCATTGTTAAACACAATTATTTGAAAACTAAGCTGAAATAACGTGGACTGATGGCTTCAACAGAAGCAAATACTATCAATTAACAACCTCGCAGATCACAGTAGGTCTGTCTTTAAAGGTTTATAAGTTACCATTCAAAATCAATCTCCCTATGAAAAAAATGAATGGAGTTTTTCCTTCCTGAACCTGACTGTTGCACTCTATTGTAAAGTGCTCTCTTCCCTGCAGCATTGGCTCTTTCTGTCTGTTTTGACCTGGTTTTATTCTTGTCTTGTGTTTATTGTATGTTGTGTTCGGGTAAACCTCCACCTGAGCTGCTTTAAAGCGCTTCATATTTGTGTGATCGGTGGCCTAGAGGCCGTTCTCTGATTGGAGATCCCACGCAGGTGTTGTCTGTCATTTGAGCCGTGATTGGTGAGAGGAGCTGTCAGTCAGCGGCTGGAATGTTGGCTTCTTTCCGAGAACAATAGCAGGAGGGATTGTGTTCGGAAAGCCTAAAGCACTCCAAGGAATCCCGAGTGGATTGTACAGCATTCCTTTCATGAGCGGGAGAACAGGCCTTCTGTATTACATTATTATTTCATTATTCTTTCATCTAGAGCACATCATTATGAATGCATTTGAGTATCTTTGTTATTTATCTGAGGCCGATTACAGCACGTTAAATCATGGTGACCATGATTCTGTTTTGCATTTCTTTTACATGTATAATTGATTGCTATTAGTTTATTATAAATTATAATAAAAAGGTGTGCAGTAACCAGGAAACTCCCATCCTAATGAAAAGCTCTCTCCATGTATTATAAATAGTATATTATTATTTGATGTGAATGTTGTCATTAACGTACATCCTATAACCGTACACCTTTTAAAACACTTTTTCCTCTTAAAGTCGGCATGAAACGGAAGTTGCAAGCCTTTTCTTACCTATTGTGACATATATCCGAGTGAAACAGCTTCTCAAACAAGAACAAATGTTGGGCGGGACTTGATTTTGTCCATCAGAAACTGATTGAATTATTGGATTGCTATTGGTCCATCTCATGTGATTGACAGGTGGCTCCGCCCTCGTGCCAGTAAACACAACGTCAAAGAAGAGAAGAGATGCTGCGAGAGGGAGGAAAATAGAGCACTGCAAAATAAATCATCTTTATTTTGATTAAACATCATGAGGGATTGTTTACTCGTGTCATAAGCCCCGCCCCCTGAGCTCTGTGGTCTTATTACTGTAACTGTGTTTAACTGCGGTGACCGTGAAGAAAAATAGAGCAGTTTTCTTTGCTCTCATAGAGGATGAAGGAGGATGTGTGTGGTCCTGGCAAACCCTACGTTATTGGGACAAAATGTCCCCACAAAGATTGGCAATATCTGAAATCCTTGCCCTTGTGGGGAGATTTTTTTTATTTAAAAATGCAGAAAGTTTTCTGTGAGTACGTTTATGGTTAGGGCATAGAATATACAGTTTGTGCAGTATAAAAATCATTATGTCTATGGAAAGTCCCCATAAAACATGAAAACCCAACATGTGTGAGCGAGTGTACTGAGCCTTTGGTGGTCTGATCCCTACAGGTCTGGGCTGGTTGTGTATATTGAGGTAATGTTTAGTGCTTTGTGTGTCCGTGTCTCCATTATTCCTTTGATGAACAGAGCTGACATCACTCACTCAGCACGGAAGCGTTTGTGTAAATCGCTTCTTTCCGTTGTGAAGGTGGACTGTTAGGATAAAACACTTTCTTTGTTGAACCTACTTAAACAGAAAGTAAAGCACTTATTTAATAGTACTGATGTGGTTCATTTATAATTTATTGAGTGAGTCAGGAACACCTCAGCAACACTCTCATGTTTGACCATGTTTATTTTTTTCAGAATTTGAAAATGAGATATGTGAGAAGATGATAGTTTACAGTGAACGATAATAACAGCTGTGTTGTCTTTCTGTGGAAGGTTATCTGTCCCGTGTGCTGAGGAATTACACCGAACAGGCGTGTGACGGAGAATTCCTGACTGTCCGCTGCCCGCCCAGAACCTCCATCACCGTCCAATCGGCTTTCTACGGCGGACGAGACCCCACCCACTCACTTCAGTGCCCATCCACTTATAGCAGTGCTGGAGCACACTCAGTGAATGACATCACTTCCTGTCATGTGTCAACATCTTTGCAGGTAATACACGATGAAATAAGAGTGATTAAATAAAACGATCTATTCAATTCCAGACAGTGCTATATTAGTATTATTTATATACTATTATAGTATTAATTCATATTTATTTTTATAATATTTTATAATATTATTATTAGCTTTAATTTTTTATTTTTTTTTGGTAATATTAGTACGATAACTTTTCTAAGTTTTTTTAAGTTTATCATGTAATAATTTTATTTTATTTTATTATGTTTTTTTGTTTTTTTGATGAACCAACGAACATAAGACTCTCCATAGATTCTGGACTGCTTCACAAACGAGGGTCAATTCAACGCTGGATTTGCACAAAAGATTAACATGACGGCACATGCTAGTGGATGAGTTGAATCAACTCCACAGCAACTACATAAATTTATCCACTAACCATTCAGAAACGTCCAGTTTCATTCTAAAAGTAATTTCTTCCTGAGTCTGTCCATCAGTGTCGACTCCGGTTTGAACAATGTAAGGCTAAACATCTTTGTCATTTTGGCTGCGTGAGATTCTCCAGCTTTGTTGTTGTTGAGCAACCGAAGCGCGAGCTGTTAAAGCTCCGCCCTCTTCTGGAAAGTGGACCGAGAGCAGCAGCTCATTTGCATTTAAAGGGACACACACAAAAACAGCGTGTTTTTACTCACACCCAAATAGGGGCAAATTTGACAAGCTATAATAAATGATATGTGGGGTATTTTGAGCGGAAACTTCACAGACACATTTTGGGGACACCAGAGACTTATATTACATCTTGTAAAAAGTGGCCCTTTAAAAAAAATTTCAGAAAAAACTTTCCATGAATGATGCATCTGTTTGTGCAAACATTATTAAAGACCATAACTTTTTTTAATAACTTTGAGAGAACCTTGCCAAACACTGTTTCATTTTGACTTTAATAGATGGAAAGTTCTTCATATCTTATTTGTGAATGTGAATTCACTCTATGTGTGTGGTCCAAGTGTTACATCATAATGAGGCTGTATTTTGTTTTTGTGCATTTAAATGTGTTGCGACACACAACGTGGCAGTAGCTGGTTTGAACTGCCGCTTCTGTGACAGCCCACGCACCCGTGATTTACGGTTGCACGCTTGGTGAAACCACATGCTATAAACACACACATGTATAGCACTGTGCGCTGGAGTAAAATTTTTTATGCCCAGAGAGAAGGAATCTTCTGTGGGGGAAAACGAAAGGCGTGGAATGTATTTACCTGAATGAAAACATGCCATTCAAAGAGCTGTCTGTGTGTCTGTGTCTGTCTGTCTGGCTGCAGAAGATGTTGGATGAATGTGAGGACAGGCGGAGATGTCAGGTTCTTGTCAACAGTCGTTTGTTTGGGACGGACCCCTGCCCGACCGTCAGCAAATACCTCAGTGTGCAGTACAAGTGCAGGCCGAGTGAGTTTCTCACACACACACACACACACACACACACACACACACACACACACACACACACACACACACACACACACACACACACATTTACTTGGCTATCTAAATGAGAAAATGTATAGACTTATATTTTTATATGCGGCTAGGTATATAAATACTATAACCTAACTCTAACCCAGTGGTTCCCAACCTTTTTTCCAGGAGATCCCGATTTTAACATTCAAAATCTTAAAAAAAAAAGCTTATTTTCGATTAAAGGTGCCCTAGAATTAAAAATTGAATTTACCTTGGCATAGTTGAATAACAAGAGTTCAGTACATGGAAATGACATACAGTGAGTTTCAAACTCCATTGTTTCCTCTTTCTTATGTAAATCTCATTTGTTTAAAAGACCTCCGAAGAACAGGCGAATCTCAACATAACACGTAACAGTCGGGATCATTAATATGTATGACCCCAATATTTGCATATGCCAGCCCATGTTCAAGGCATTAGACAAGGGCAGCCAGTATTAACGTCTGGATCTGTGCACAGCTGAATCATCAGACTAGGTAAGCAAGCAAGACAACAGTGAAAAATGGCAGATGGAGCAATAATAACTGACATGATCCATGATATCATGATATTTTTAGTGATATTTGTAAATTGTCTTTCTAAATGTTTAGTTAGCATGTTGCTAATGTACTGTTAAATGTGGTTAAAGTTACTATCGTTTACTACTGTATTCACGGAGACAAGAGCGTCGCTATTTTCATTATTAAACACTTGCAGTCTGTATAATGCATAAACACAACTTCATTCTTTATAAATCTCTCCAACAGTGTAGCATTAGCCGTTAGCGACGGAGCATAGCCCCAAACTCATTCAGAATCAAATGTAAACATCCAAATAAATACCATACTTACGCGATTAGACATGCTGCATGACGAACACTTTGTAAAGATCCATTTTGAGGGTTATATTAGCTGTGTGAACTTTGTTTATGCAATGATAGAATCGAGAGCTCGGGAGGGGGGCAGAGAGCGCAAGCAATTAAAGGGGCCGCAGCCTGAATCGGCACATTTCTAATTATGCCCCAAAACAGGCAGTTAAAAAAATTGATTTAAAAAAATCTATGGGGTATTTTGAGCTGAAACTTCACAAACACATACAGGGGACACCTTAGACTTATATTACATCTTGTAAAAAAACGTTCGATGGCACCTTTAAGGTACATGTATACGCACGCACGCACACGTCCACTATATGACTGCATCTCTCCTCTATTGGCTGCTTTCAGCAGGTTTTTGTGTTCTGTTAGCTGAGCAGAGAGAAATCTGTCCGCTTTCTGTCCTTTTTCTCATGCAGGTCTGACAAATAAACCCCTGTACCTCAGTTACAGGTCACTGTGTCTGTTAAAGCTCCACAGATATAGACACACACTGAGTTGAGTTGAATAATCACACTATTGTCTGCTGTAGAGCTGCTTATAGCTGAATTAAATTCTTTGTATAACTGATGAACTTTACACAGTTATTGAACTGAACTGAATCAACACTGAACTGACTTGAGCTGAATAACGACACTATTAGGGGCTTTCGTAAATTTCAAAATATACTCAAATAGAACAAATTTTAAATTTTAATAATATTTTATTGTTTTCTACTGAAAAGTAGTGCATTTGATCAAAATACACGAAAAACTGTTATTTTGTGAAATAACTGTTTTCTATTTTAATATATTTTAAAAGTAAATTGGTTTGTGTATGTCGTTTCATGATGACTGTGTGTGTGTTCTCTCTCCAGATGAGTATAAGAGTAAAGTGGTGTGTGAAGGGGAGCGGTTGCGCTTGGGCTGTAAGACGGGGATGCAAATCGTGGTTTATTCCGCCATGTTTGGCCGCACGCAGCAGGGCACGCTGGAGTGTCCTCCACACCACCGGAGAGCGCCGTCTGTCGGTGAGAGCTCAGACTCATTTCTCATTTTCACCAGATTCAACTGTGAATCAATGAAAGTTTTGTTTTCAAATCCTTGTGAATTCTGAGCATATTAGTGTTCCTTTAAATCAAGAACACTATATATATTAGTTGTTATTTTAGTTTTATTATAGTTGTATTTTGAATTAGCTTTTTTATATTTTTAGTTTTCATGTTAAATATTTTTGTTTATTGTTTTTAGTAATTTTATGTGTTTTTGTCATTTTATTACTTTTTTGCTTATTTATATATTGCTATTTGTTTCATTTATTTTTATTTCAGTTTTAGTTAATTTTAGTTTATTACTTTAATACTTATTTTAGTTTTTTGCTAAGGCAAAATTTCTTATTTTCATTTAGTAAATGTTTTTAATAGATTTAGTTAATGATAATACATAAAATATATATATATATATATATATATATATATATATATATACACAAACCCGATTCCAAAAAAGTTGGGACACTGTACAAATTGTGAATAAAAACAGAATGCAATGATGTGGAAGTTTCAAATTTCAATATTTTATTCAGAATACAACATAGATGACATCAAATGTTTAAACTGAGAAAATGTATCATTTTAAGGGATTTTAAATGTCATGGCATCAACACATCTCAAAAAAGTTGGGACAAGGCCATGTTTACCACTGTGTGGCATCCCCTCTTCTTTTTATAACAGTCTGCAAACGTCTGGGGACTGAGGAGACAAGTTGCTCAAGTTTAGGAATAGGAATGTTGTCCCATTCTTGTCTAATACAGGCTTCTAGTTGCTCAACTGTCTTAGGTCTTTGTCGCATCTTCCTCTTTATGATGCGCCAAATGTTTTCTATGGGTGAAAGATCTGGACTGCAGGCTGGCCATTTCAGTACCTGGATCCTTCTTCTACGCAACCATGATGTTGTAATTGATGCAGTATGTGGTCCAGCATTGTCATGTTGGAAAATGCAAGGTCTTCCCTGAAAGAGACGACGTCTGGATGGGAGCATATGTTGTTCTAGAACTTGGATATACCTTTCAGCATTGATGGTGCCTTTCCAGATGTGTAAGCTGCCCATGCCACACGCACTCATGCAACCCCATACCATCAGAGATGCAGGCTTCTGAACTGAGCGCTGATAACAACTTGGGTTGTCCTTGTCCTCTTTAGTCCGGATGACATGGCGTCCCCGTTTTCCAAAAAGAACTTAAAATTTTGATTCGTCTGACCACAGAACAGTTTTCCACTTTGCCACAGTCCATTTTAAATGAGCCTTGGCCCAGAGAAAACGCCTGCGCTTCTGGATCATGTTTAGAAATGGCTTATTTTTTGACCTATAGAGTTTTAGCCGGCAACGGCGAATGGCACGGTGGATTGTGTTCACCGACAATGTTTTCTGGAAGTATTCCTGAGCCCATGTTGTGATTTCCATTACAGTAGCATTCCTGTATGTGATGCAGTGCCGTCTAAGGTCCCGAAGATCACGGGTGTCCAGTATGGTTTTCCGGCCTTGACCCTTACGCACAGAGATTGTTCCAGATTCTCTGAATCTTTGGATGATATTATGCACTGTAGATGATGATAACTTCAAACTCTTTGCAATTTTTCTCTGAGAAACTCCTTTCTGATATTGCTCCACTATTTTTCGCCGCAGCATTGGGGGAATTGGTGATCCTCTGCCCATCTTGACTTCTGAGAGACACTGCCACTCTGAGAGGCTCTTTTTATACCCAATCATGTTGCCAATTGACCTAATAAGTTGCAAATTGGTCCTCCAGCTGTTCCTTATATGTACATTTAACTTTTCCGGCCTCTTATTGCTACCTGTCCCAACTTTTTTGGAATGTGTAGCTCTCATGAAATCCAAAATGAGCCAATATTTGGCATGACATTTCAAAATGTCTCACTTTCAACATTTGATATGTTATCTATATTCTATTGTGAATAAAATATAAGTTTATGAGATTTTTAAATTATTGCATTCCTTTTTTATTCACAATTTGTACAGTGTCCCAACTTTTTTGGAATCGGGTTTGTGTGTGTGTATATATATATATATATATATATATATATATTTAAATATATATATATATATATACCTCTTATGCAATTAACTACCTCTTATGCAATTAACTACCTCTTATGCAATTACCTACAGTAAACATCTACACAAACACACATACACACACAGATCCTACAACACCTGTGCAAATGTGAATGACATCACATCATCTCAGGTGTTTGGCTTCACTGCTTCATTTCTCCTGTTTCTACATGTTTGTGTTTGTATCTGTGCGTGTGGAATATGATGCTGTCAGTCCGTCTCATTGTTATTGTTCCAGCATCAAAGAATCAAACTGTGTCGTTTTGTGCCTGTTCTGGGGAAGTGCTCCGCCAGGAACATGCTTGAATTCAAGGAAACTTCTCGGATGTGTGGGAGGAAATTCAGTTAGAACGTCACTCTCTTTTTGTCTTGAGTATCAGCTTATCTCATCTCCTCTTACACTCCTGGAGGGTGTGTGTGTGTGTGGGGGGGGGGGGGGGGCAAAGTTATTGGGACAAAATGTCAACATGCCAACATTTTTTGGTCCACATATGAGGAAAACAGCTTATAAATCATACCAAGTGATGTTTTTTTGAAAATGTAGAAATGCAGAAAGTTTTCTGTGATGAGTAGGGTTAGTGTTAGGGGATAGAATATAAGTTTGTACAGTATAAAAATCATTATGTCTATGGAAGTCCCCATAAAACATGGAAACCTGTGTATGTGTGTGTGGGTGGGTGTGGGCGAGAGAGAACAACACCCTCTTAACCAGTGCTTGACTAATCACTCTGACACCACACTCAATGACGAGGTTAATGGGGTCTGTTTTTCTCTCTGGACTTCCTGTCAGGTAAAGACTGAAAGTGTTTCACCAGAAGCGGCTCAAGAACCTCCATCTGTAGAGTTAAAGGTCATTAAAGCCATTAAAACTGAATCAATCAGAACTTAAAGACTGTTAGACCTTAAACACATTTGATTTTGCATAAGACAGAATATTCAGCAGCAGGATTTGATTTTTATCCATCAGAATTTGGTTGGATTGTGAAAATTTATAGTGTTGGATAATATTATTTTTCAACGAGAAAAGCCGGATTCCACCAAAGGATCTTTATGCACACAATAATAATCTTTTACATTGTAATATTTTAATTTTTAATATTTGGCATGTTTGTGTGCTGTTGTGCATCCCTGTGTGTGTAAAATGAAGAGTGTACGCGCGTTGTGCACCCGCATATAGGTGCATATTACTAACACACTCTTTAAATAACAAAAAAATATTGCGTCATTGACTTTAGACCATGTTTCAGTTGGTCAATGGTGCATTCGTTTTCAGTTGCCTCAAAATAGCAACATGCCAACAATGCACCTGAACACACCTCAATTTCAGACCAGCACGCCCATGGGCGCACAAATGGGCGCAAATGCATTTGCTATTTAAACAATGTGGCGCAGGATGTGAAAATGATTGCACCGGGTGTATTATAGGGCCCTAAATGTTTCAGTCCTTAATTTTGAGCACTTTAATTTAAATTCCTTACAAATTAACTATGAATATAGAAGTTAAAGAAACTAATTATACCTATTATGCTATTAATTATGATCTCCATCTCCATTTAGACATGTAATTAATGTGATCTGCTAATGCATCCTAAATTTCAAAGCTTTTGAACAGTAGTGTATCTAGCACTTACTCACGGAAGAATAAAACACATGGCCTCCATGGGCTTCTGTACAGTTCCCACACCCCATATTTCCCCCACACAGAGCTGTAAACTCAGATTCGAGCGTGTGTGATGAAGGACTGAAAGTGACCCCGGGGTTTTTCTCTCAGGTGGATCCAGTTTCTGTATGTGCTCAACCAGAACTAGAGCTCTAGAGAAGAACCGTTAGATCCGTGCAGATCCAGGTTTGTCATAAGCGACATCGTCAGTGTGAGACAGGTGATGCGTCCCAGCAGCCCAATAAATAGTTTACTCAAATTTAACTTTGACAACACTGGCTGGTTATGCCATTCATAAATCAGATCTCTATCAGCGAGCAGGTCTCTGTTTACTAACACGATTCTGTGACCTTCGACCTCTGACATTTGTTGAAGCCATTAGTCCTGAGGTGACGACGTGTCTCCGGTCTTCAGATCTTCAGTGAGTGATGGTTATGTCAAGTCTTTGTGCTTTGTGTTAATGGATTTGTATAAATGGGCTGTCACTCTCGGTGTGGGTGTTCTGTGTCACTTCTGGTTCTGGTGTAATTCTGACCCATGTGGACTCTTTCTTAACGCTTAACTAGTGGACAGATGCATTTTTAACCATTGACGGGCTGTACATGCTTAAAAATAAAGGTTCTTTATTGGTATTGATAGTTCCATGAAGAACTTTAAACATTCATAGAACCTTTACATTCCAAAAAGTTTTTAATTGTGGAAAAGTTTTTTTAAATGTTCTTTACAATTTAGAAAAAAAAATGTTCTTTTTTAGAACTGTTCACGGTTCTTTGGGGAACTAAAAATGGTTTTCTATTGCAACCCCCCTTTTGTAAGTATAGATGATGACCTTTGACCTCACAATTTTGTGTTACTGTTCTCTTTATATGGCATTGTGTTTGTAAAAAAAAAAAAATATATATATATATATATATATATATATATATATGCCTAATTGCTATTTATTCCAGGTGATCCAGGTTGAAATATGAAATAATTATAATAATAAATTTGTAAAATAATTTGTTGAATTATTTTTTAGTAGTATTTTCTCATTCTAATTTATTCTAAAAAAGATAATGAAAAGATTACAAATGACATTAAAACAAAAAAAAATATTTAAAAATTATAATATAATTTGGGTTTATATATATATATATATATATATATATATATATATATATATATATATATATATATAAATTAATATTAATATATTTAATAGAAGGCTGTTATTTTAATTTATAGTTTTTATATTTTGAATTAGCTTGAATTTTTTTATTTTAATTAGTTTAATTTATAGTAATTTTGTTCTGCTTTGTAATTTTTATTAGATTTTTAAATATTTTTTTGTCTTATTTTGTTTATATTTTTTTGTTTTATTTTATTTTATCATTTTAGTGCTTCAACTTATTTCACATTTTTAAAGTAAGTTTTAGTTAACAATAACAACACTGATTATAGGAGTAGTAATGTTGTTCATCCCCCGTATATGACGGCTATGATATTTTCCACTTTCTGGTGATCTACAGTAGCAGTCTGTTGGTGTTAGCCGTCCATTCATTGACCGTCTGATTGATATTACTCTCTGGAAAGCACCTTCTCAATCTGGCCAGCTCTAATCTGATTGGCTAACTGAAGTTCCTGAAATAAAAGCATTATTAGTTCACTAGGAAATGAAGTTGTGTGAGCAAGATACAGCAAATGCTTTTGAGGATCAAATAACCTGCAGATTGTCAGCTTAGTGACATCAGATCTCTGAAACATATTCAGACGATTGAAACAAGAAGAAAAGCAGCACTGACAAATAATGAATACAGACAAAAATAGGGTGAGTCTTTGAAGTACTTTCACGAAATGATATAATTATAGGGCATTTTTAAAGGTGTTTAAAGCCAAGTTTGTCTCAAATGAACACGCTGTATGTTTTTGTGAGCATTTTGCCATCTGCAGTTCTGACCGGCGGCTGCAGTTTCATCCTCCCCCGCAGAATCAAGCGGTAAAGACACATAATGATGGGCGGACGACAAGCCCAAACATGAACACACACACACACACACACTGCTATCTGTTAAATGCCTGTGTGCTTGTGTAGTAAAACTGTTTGATGTTCTTCACTGTGTGGCTTTATTGTTCTGTGTGTGTGGAAGTAAAACACATTCATATAGTTTTGTATTTATTCAGAGCTGTGACGGTACCTTCAGGAGTGTTTATTCATACCAAGGTTATATAAAAATGTTTTTTATTAATAAATGTTAACCGAAATAAAATGAAATATAAAAAAAAAAAAAAAAAATCAGATATTTGCCAAGAAATGTTTCTCATTTTCATTTAGTTTTGCTTGATGTATGAAATAAAAATGAACTGACATTAATTTTTCATTCATTCATACCAAAACTATATAGACATAAACTAGCCTAATAAAAATGACTAAAACTTGAGAAAAATTAGAATAAAAATGCAAAAAATAAAAATAACTAATTCAGACTGTTAATAATAATGATACTAAAGTAACTTATTCATATAATATACAGGCAAAATTTGTTCTAGAAGTGACAAATCCATCAGCTGGGTACATTCAGGGGCATCTCCAATTGGAAATTGTGAATTTCAAAAAATTTGGCTATAAAATTATATAAATTGTAAAAATGATTAATAAAGCAAATACTGTGTTTTCAGTCATTATACTGTAATTCGTTAAGTCGAATAGTGTTTCTCAACTGGTGTCCAGTCAATATGTTTTTTCTGAATCGAGACTTTTATTTTGAAAGACGTGCGTGAAAGCGGTTGACTCTTCTGTCAGACGCAGTTTAAGTCAAGAGTGCCTGAGAAAAACGCATTGCTGATTCAGTATCAGCGGCCAGAAGAGATGTTGTCAGGCTATATGTCTGTCATTAATTTAATGTTGTTTTCGTAACTTGTTACGAAATAAAAAGTCTCTGACCTCAGAAAAATGAACTTCCCAGTCCTGTCAGACGTTATTGTGCTCGTAGCGCGCGCTCTTAAATTGTTAGTTCACCCAAAAATAATGTCATTAATTACTCACCCTCATGCCGTTCCACACCCGTAAGACCTTCGTTCACCTTCAGAACGCAAATTAAGATATTTTTGTTGAAATCCGATGGCTCAGTGGGCCCTCAATAGCCAGCAATGACATTTCCTCTCTCAAGATCCATTAATGTACTAAAAACATATTTAAATCAGTTCATGTGAGTACAGTGGTTCAATATTAATATTATAAAGCGACGAGAATATTTTTGGTGCGCCAAAAAAACTAAATAATGAGTTATATAGTGATGGCCGATTTCAAAACACTGCTTCAGGAAGCTTCGGAGCGTTATGAATCAGCGTGTCGAATCATGATTCGGATCGCGTGTCAAATCACGTGACTTTGGCGCTCCGAACAGCTGATTCGACATGCTGATTCATTATGCTCCGAAGCTTACTGAATTTTTTGTTTTTAAATGACTGTGGTGGCTCATACCAACACATAACTTTATTGTATTGACAAAAAGTAGCTATTTAATGGGACTGCTATTTAATATCTATTTAATATCTTTAATTACCTTATACTATTTTAGGAATTAGGTCAAATTTCTAAAAAGAGCCTAAAAGTCTCAGCCTAATGACCATGGGAAAATGTGGGTTAAACCAGGTGAGAACCTCTATTCAATCTACACCATTCTTATATATATATTTCCTCTGATTTCAGGGAAAATGTTTAGGGGTAGGGAAAGGAGTTAGGAATATGTTTTTGGCCAGGAATGTTGTTCCAGGATCAACTAAAGATGTTAATCCAGGAACATGTCTTGCTTTGCAAAATCACAGTGACCAATTGGCTTTATCTATATAAACAATAAGTCTATGGTATGTGTTTATTTTGAGATCTCACCTGATCTGTCATGTGATTCCAGACTGCTCGTCAGATGTGGCTCTGCAGGTGATGACATCACGTTGCCAGGGGAAACGCTCCTGTGTGGTCCGTGCCTCTACACAAGAGTTTGGAGACCCCTGTTACCGTGGCACCCGCAAATACCTCAGCGTGATCCACACCTGCGGTGAGTTACACTTCTGAACACACACAGCTGGAGATGAATGCAGCTTGATGCACCGTTATTAACTAGACTACAGTGATAAACGGGCCACTCTATGTTATTAGTTGCAAACCATGTCTCAGCTGTCATAATTAAAAAAGTTATTAGTGACGGAGATATTTTTATAACTTAACTAACGATTGGGAATTAGAAGAGAAAATATTTCAAACTTATAATAATGCTTTTGTGTTGTTTTTAATGATTTATTTTTTTGCTAAAATAATAGAAAACACTGAAAATATTGTTTACTTGTATCTTAAAAATAAGTATATATTTTTAACAAGTTATATGCTATATAATAAATATTAATTTAAACAATTATAAAATTCCTTACCTTTTAATTAGAATAGAAAAATATTGTTGTCTTATATTATAAAATATTTATTATACATTTTGTTATAAATAAGACTTAAAATAAATAGTATACATTTTTATATTAAAATATATTATGTATTATACATTTATTATATATTTATTATCTATTTAATTATAAATATTAAATAAAATAAATAGTATACATTTTTTTATATTAAAAATATAATACATTTTAATATTAAAGTATTAAAGCAGCGTTATTTCTGTTAAATTTCCAGCAAATTATAAAGACAATAAAGAAACAATAATTTGTATAATCTGCCCTAAATTTTTAAAATGTCATTCATTCACGTTCTGATTTTCAATGCATTCAAATATATACAGGAATAAAATAGTAAAATGTAGTTGAATGTCGCACTTAATGTATCTCATATCTCATTTTCTCAGCTGGTTTGTTACAGTTACAGTGGCATGAAAAAGTATGTGAACCCCTTGCAGAATCTGTGAAAATGAGAATTATTTTAATAAAATAAGAGGGATAATAAAAAATGCATGTTATTTTTTATTTAGTACTGTCCTGAGTAAGATATTTTACATAAAAGATGTTTGCATTTAGTTCACAAAGACAAAACAATAGCTGAATTTATTAAAATAACCCCATTCATAAGCATGTGAACCATTGATTCTCAATACTGTATGTGGTTACCTGATGATCCACGACTGTTTTTATGTTTTGTGATGGTTGTTCATGAGTCTCTTGTTTGTCCTGAGCAGTTAAACTGAGCTCTGTTCTTCAGAAAAATCCTCCAGCTCCTGCAGATTCATCAGTTTTCAAGCATTTTTGCATATTTGAACCCTTATTTTGAGATCCATCTTTTCACACTGAGGACAACTGAGGGACTCAAACTCAACTATTAAAAAAGGTTCAAACATTCACTGATGCTCCAGAAGGAAACACGATGCATTAAGAGTCGGGGGGTGAAAACTTTTGAACAAGATGTCACAATTTTTCTTATTTTGTTTAAATATCATTGTTTTTCATTTAGTACTGCCCTTCGGAACCAACAGAAGATACCTGCATGTTTCCCGGCAGAAAAATTAAGTAAAATTTACCTTGATATTTGAATTCAAAAGTTTTCACCCCTCGGCTCTTAATGCATCATGTTTCCTTCTGGAGCATCAGTGAATGTTTGAACCTTCTTTAATAGTTGTGTTTGAGTCCCTCAGTTGTCCTCAGTGTGAAAAGATGAATCTCAAAATAAGGGTTCAAATATGCAAAAATGCTTGAAAACTGATGAATCTGCAGGAGCTGGAGGATTTTTCTGAAGAACAGAGCTCAGTTTAACTGCTCAGGACAAACAAGAGACTCATGAACAACCATCACAAAACATAAAAACAGTCGTGGATCATCAGGTAACCACACACAGTATTGAGAATCAATGGTTCACATACTTATGAATGGGGTTATTTTAATAAATTCAGCTATTGTTTTGTCTTGTGAACTAAATGCAAACATCTTTTATGTAAAATATCTTACTCAGGACAGTACTAAACAAAAAATAACATGCATTTTTTATTATCCCTCTTATTTTATTAATATAATTCTCATTGTCACAGATTCTGCAAGGGGTTCACATACTTTTTCATGCCACTGTATCTTTGAATCACCTTGGAATATATTTACCCTGTTCATTAGTACTTGAATATGGTATCAGCTTCTCTTGTGCAGATAAAGACATTGTGTTTGAACAGTAGAGGGCAGTACTCACTCGCTCTGAACTGAGTGTGTGTGTGTGTGTGTGTGTGTGTGTGTGTGTGTGTGTGTGTGTGTGTGTGTGTGTGTGTGTGTGTGTGTGTGTGTGTGTGTGTGTGTGTGTGTGTGTGTGTGTTAGTTTGCCTGTACAGAAACCAGCTAAAGCTCCGGAGATCATGTCTGGAGCACAAATGGTGTAGGACGAGTTTCATGTCAAGTTTTTGTTCAGATGACTAATTCTGAACACTATTAATACTGTCAGTTGACTTGTTTTCGTGTCAGTGTTTTCAGTTGCAGTAATTTTGTGTGTGTTTCAGCAGCAGTGATTATAGTTCTGCAGGATTTCAGGATTTCTTTTTGACTGTAATCTGGTTCCTGTCAGTCCAAAACAAACATCCAGACCAGACATCAGAACCATGTATCTGTCTGTCCAAATACTTGTCACAGACTTTTGAAGAGTCGTGTTTCTGTACTTTTAACTAATTGTTATTATTGCAATCATAGTTATCTTGTTTCGGAAGCGTGTGGTTTGGTTGTGAAAATAGACAGAGGAAAGTTTGTTTGTTTTAGAGCCGATATCAGCTGTGACGTTTTCTGGGAAGGTCTGTGCTAGTCTGCTCTGATTTGAGATGTAAAACCAAACTCATATGATGATTTAATGATGTCGGTCAAGCAACAAGATAAAAACAAGTTTCCCAGCTTACTCTGTGTGTGTGTGTGTGTGTGTGTGTGTGTGTGTGTGTGTGTGTGTGTGTGTGTGTGTGTGTGTGTGTGTGTGTGTGTGTGTGTGTGTGTGTGTGTGTGTGTGTGTGTGTGTGTGTGTGTGTGTGTGTGTGTGTGTGTGTGTGTGTGTGTGTGTTTATGCTCCAGATCAGTTGAATGCAGTTTTTTGGGTTTTCTAGGTGGTTGAATGTAAGTCAGGCTGACCAAAACTTTCCTTGTTCTCAAATGAACTATTTCCTGTAACCGGAAATCTGATAAAACACCAAGATGCCCTTGAGTAGTCAAAGCTAAAAATGTATGAATTTATTTATAAAAATGTATTTATTTATAAATATCATTTATTTACTATTTATTTTGTTTATTTATTTGTTTGTTTATAAAAATATTTATTTAAAATATTTTTAGAATTCTACATATAAATATATAAAATATTTTATAATATTTATTTAATTATAAAATATTATTTATATATTTTAAATATAAAAATATGTATACATTATATATACATACACACAGATATATATATATATATATATATATATATATATATATATATATATATATATATAAACATTTATTTATTTATTCATACACACACATGTCCTATATATATTCACTTTGTGTGTGTGTGTGTGTGTGTGTGTGTGTGTGTGTGTGTGTGTGTGTGTGTGTGTGTGTGTGTGTGTGTGTGTGTGTGTGTGTGTGGTTAATTTTGTTTATTTATTTGTTTCTAAAAATGTATTTAAAATATTTTTAAAATATTTTATAATATTTAATTATAAAATATTATGGCTAACACTTTACAATAAGGTTCATTAGTTAAACATTAGTTAATGAATTAACTAACATGAACTAACCATGAGCAATACATTTGTTGCTGTATTTACTAATCTTCGTTAATGTTAGTTAATGCAAATACAGTTGTTCATTGTTTGTTCATGTTAATTCACAGTGCATTAACTAATGTTAACAAGATTTTAATAATGTATTAGTAAATTGAAATTGAAATTAACATCAACAAAGATTAATAAATGCTGTAGAAGTGCAGTTCATTAAAGTGTTAACATTATTTATGTATTTTGAAAATGCAAATATTAATTAATTTATTCATATATATATATATATATATATATATATATATATATATATATTCTAAAATGAGGAAAAAATGTTTTAATGTTAGTCTAAAAATAAAAGATAAAATGTCTGTGGTATGTCCTTATTTAGAGAAAAACTAAAGCATTTTTCTTCATAAGTGAACAAGGAGAAATGATCTTGATGAAATGTAGATGGATTTGAGGTTATGAGGTTCATATTCATGACTCCATCAGTGTGACTGACAGAAAATTTGAGATAAATGACCATGACTAATGTTTTCAAAACCACTGACAACATTCAGCTCAGGAGAAATGGACAGAAACGAGTGTGGTCATGTGACCCATCGTGAGCGACAGGGAGAGAGAGCGGAGGTGTTTTGGTCTGTTGCGGCATACCATTGCCCTTAAAAGGCAGTGAATTTGATTGGCTGCATGACCCGAACATACGATGCCAGCCCTGCTTGCACATGCTCAGTTCAGTGCCGTAGTTTCTGTGTTTAATAGTTTGGAAGTTACAAAACACTTGGAGGGACTGAAGTGATTTATTTACTGTTTTAAAGAGAGCCTGCCGCGATATCGCCAGTGTGAAAGCAGCGTGTTCACACATGTGAAGGGCAGTGGGTCAGTAGGGGTGTGGCTGAGGTCAGAGGTCAACTACATAGCTGCAGATCGGCCAATAGGAGGCCAGCATGCTTTAGTTCAGCACTGACCGTGTCAAACACCACACAGGAGGATTGTGTGAATGTTTGCACTGATCAGCTCTTGCTCTCTCTCATCTGGTGGTCTTTGGCCTTCTGGTGTTTTTCTTGGGTCTGAATTTTTCATGATGTCATCTGTAAGCTTTTCACACACGCTTTAACACTGGTCGCGAGGAAACTTTGGAGAATGCTTTTGTAAATACTGAGGTTTTCAAGCTTCAAAAGGATTCAGAAAAGTGTCCCATATGACTATTTCTAGTCTGCTAAAGTTACACAATGTCTTCGTATGATAAACAGACTGAAATTTAAGTTGTTATTAACTGACAGTCTTCCTCTCTATTGAGCTTTTAACCATTGAAATTAAAGAACAAAATGTTCAGTTCATTTTTGTGAACTGAATCAACTGATTCATTAAGAAGATTCAACTCAAAAGAATGATTCCTTCACAAATGCTTCCGCTATTTTAGTATTATTTATAGACTATTACAGTATTATGAATTAGATTTATTTATATCTCAGTAAAGCAGTGGCTTTTATCTTGTGTTTAGTGTCTTTCTTTTCATTATTAGTGTGTACTGGCATCTTTTTGCATCTTTGGAGCTTCATGTCAATGAAAGAAAATTATTTTTAATTGGTTTAGATTTAGTTTTAGTTAAAAAATAGCACTGTTCTCTCATGAAGTCTTTAAAGAGGGTTCGAGCCAGGGCTTAACTTTTTTCTCACCAGCTACTTTGGCTAGTGGTTTTCCATTTTCACTGGCCACAATTTTGACATCAATACCATGGGGAAAACTGCCATAAAGATATTTTTAATATTATCTCATAATTTGGCAGGAGGTATATTAGGCTGCTGTCACTTTAAGACCTGATGCACGGATCAAATATACTGTTACACATGCGTTTTCTTTCTCAACTGTTTACATTCACTTAAAACATAACTGACTGTGTTTACATGAATACTCGCCAAGACCGGCATTTTGACATTATTTTGTGTGTATTTGACTGTTTAAGTGCAATAAGCAGCGAAAAATAACTCAATTTAGTACTGAGAGGCGGCTTTATGTGTGCACACTTTGGGTGTGAGAACAAAATCTGTGGAAATTAGTAAAATTATGCACAACATGCGCAATCCTGAAGCGAAATTCAAGCTCTGTAACACCAGCAATATTCATCTGGAGCAAATGAAACGAGTGAGTGAGGGGAGGCGGGTTTGTGTGTCGACTCGCTGTCGGAGAGATGAGAGAGAGAGAAAGCGCAGCTGGTACTGTGTATCTATTCTCCGGGAAACGAGAATTGGATGCATTTCAGATATTTCAGTATCGATATGTATCACAAAATCCTGCAATACTGCACTTAGTTTATTATTTCAGATGCCTTTTAAAAAACTACAGTTGAAAAATTTATATATTATATATAAAATTCAACCAGCCACTGCTGAAATACACCCGCACATGGCAGGTGTTAATGTCAAGCCCTTGTTAGAGCGGATGTTAAGATTTCCTAAACCTACATTTCGGTCTGTTTATATATAGTGCATGAATCGTATGGACATCTTATTGTTTTATGATATTTATCATAATTGCATGGAAAAAGAGCGACCAGCACAATTCTTCCTCAAGAAACTTCCTCATTTTGTGAAAAATGATGACAGAATGTTCATTATCCCTTTAATTTGAAATGGGCTGTGTTTCCTTTTTGGATTAAAGTCAAAGTAAAGACAGAGCAAGTGAGAGAGTGAGAGTGAGAGATCAAAGATCCAAAGCCACAATGTCCACTAAATGAATCTCTAATGTCACTTCCTGTTTCCTTTTGTCTGGCTTACACACTCACACACACACACACACACACACTGACTGAAGCTACACGCCCCTCCAGAGTAACTCCTGCCCCTCTCGCTGTCTCGCTGGTAGGCTGAATGTGTGTGTGTGTGTGTGTGTTCATGTTCCCTCCATGTTCACTGAGGTGATCAGAGCTGCTCTCTCACCGGAGAGAAAAGCCGTGAATCAGGAGAGACGTGCTGAAGGAAGAAAGGCAGGAGGTCACATGAGATTCTTGAGGAGATCTGCTGAGTGATTTGTGTTTGGAGGAGCGTCGTGGAGTTTTGGTTTACGGCTCAACCGTCTGTCTGTGACGGCGAACTCACGTGCGCACAGGTAGACGCTGACCGGAGAGAAAATAGTGTGAGGAACAGATTTTCACCAGCATGTGTTTGTAAGTGTGCTTCTGAATTCATACCCTGTGTGTGTATTTGTGAGATTTTTGAGCAGTTTTTCTTTATGAAGTGACTGTTTGAGAGAGTTTGAGTGTGTGTGCGATCAAATGATTTTATTTTATGTGTGTTTACTAGGTCAAGCATCACTAGTACTGTTACTCAAAGGAGTTAATGATTTAAACAAACCTCATAAAATGAACCATTGTATTTTGGTGCATGACTCATCCCACACGTTTCTACTACAGACATAAATAATGAGTGTGGACACTTTTATGTAAACAACCACCTAGCAACCATCCAGAACACCCTAGCAACCACATTGCAACATTCTCCAACACACATATGTTTACTTGGCTATTTAATTTAGGACATAACATAGGCTTGTATTGTTTCATAAAGCTAATTATATGACTACAGGCTAACCTAACCCTTACTGTAATCTTACAAGAAACCTTTCTGCAATTTGTGTGCGTTCTGCAATTTGTATTGTGTGTGTGTGTGTATATATATATATATATATATATATATATATATATATATATATATATATATATATATATATATATAATATTATATTATATATTGCATTCTATGGGTCAAGAATGCATTCAATTGAACATTAAATTATACATTTCTGTTTCAAATAAATGCCTTGGTGAGCAAAATAGACTTTTAAAAACATTAAAACATTAAAAGATTTTATCAACCTCAAACTTTTGAACAATAGTTTATGTGTATATATATATATATCTTGGTCTGCTCACCAAGGCTACATTTATTTAATTAAAAATACAGTAAAAAAACAGTAATATTGTGAAATATTATTACAATTTAAAATAACTGTGTACTATTTAAATATATTTGGCAAAGTAATTTATTCCTGTGATGGCAAAGCTGAATTTTCAGCATCGTTACTCCAGTCTTCAGTGTCACATGATCCTTCAGAAATCATTCTAATATGCTGATTTGCTGCTCAATAAACATTTATGATTATTTTCAATGTTGAAAACAGTTGTGTACTTTTTTTTTCAGGATTCCTTGATGAATAGAAAGTTCAAAAGAACAGCATTTATCTGAAATACAAAGCTTCTGTAGCATTATACACTACCGTTCAAAAGTTTGGGGTCAGTAAGAATTTTTATTTTTATTTTTTTGAAAAGAAATTAAAGAAATGAATACTTTTATTCAGCAAGGATGCATTAATTCAATCAAAAGTGGCAGTAAAGACATTTATAATGTTACAAAAGATTAGATTTCAGATAAACACTGTTCTTTTGAACTTTCTATTCATCAAAGAATCCTGAAAAAAAATATTGTACACAAATATTTTGTACAATTATACACATTAAATGTTTATTGAGCAGCAGATCAGCATATTAGAATGATTTCTGAAGGATCATGTGACACTGAAGACTGGAGTAATGATGCTGAAAATTCAGCTTTGCATCACAGGAATAAATTACTTTGTAAAATATATTCAAATAGAAAACAGTTATTTTAAATTGTAATAATATTTCACAATATTACTGTTTTTACTGTATTTTTAATTAAATAAATGTAGCCTTGGTGAGCAGACGAAACTTCTTTTAAAAACATTAAAAATCTTAGTGGTTCCAAACCACTAAGTTAACAAGTTAACAATATTTAAAAAAAAAAAAAAAAAAAAGTTTACTTTATTTATGAACTTATGAAGTCCACAAAGAAGGGTTTTAGCTCACCAGGAACAATTTCGCTTTCACACACACACACACACACAACTATCAGCTATGATTTGATGGTGGGAAAGATTCTTGTGCAAGTTAAATATATGTGAAGTAGTAAGAAGGTGTGTGCCTGTTTAGTTACAGATTTACTACACACACATTCGACATGCATTGTGTGATTTCATAGAGTCTGTGTTTGTGTGTGTGTGTCTTGTTCACCTTCTCAAGTCTCTTTGTTTCTAAATGAAATTCTGCCTTCAGTTTCCTCTCGTGATCTTCTGTTTTGTTTTCTTTTTCTTCACGTTTCTCCCTCCTTTTAAATGTGCCCCCATCTCTCTCTCTCTCTCTCTCTCTCTCTCTCTCTCTTCACCCTGGGCTCTGTTAACTCTCTGTGTCCTGAAGGAATGACTGATTGAACAGATGTAGTTAGTTGTAGCAGATGTTTTATTTTAGTTCTCTCATGTTCACTCCATTGTTGAGTTTGCATGGACCTCCTGAATGGATACAGTTCCTCAAATTGGCAAGTTCTGATTGCCTGGATTTATATATTTTCCAAAAGTCAAGGTGCACAGGTTTATATCAGTCCACCAGGAAACTAATTTGCATTTACAGCTTTTACACTGAGTTCTTCTGAGGAAGAACCATTTGCTGGATTTGATGAAGTATATAGCTGCCTTTCAACCGCAGGAACTAGGTCTAAAGGAAGTTCCAGGTAAAAGTTTCCCCTTCAGAAAGTCCCTGCTCACGCGGTAGTACTTTTTCAAAGTTCAGGAACAGGTGGGACTTAGGCGCTGAACATGCTGATTGGTTGACTCCATCCAGCATTTTATTTCAAGTAGTAATAGTACTACTACATAGTAGTAAAAAATAAAATGTCATGAACACACCTGTACGTTATGCATCTCTTCAGGGTTTCATCTGTGATCTGTAAAATCTCTACACATATTTTCCAATTTCTACATTTTTGTCTGTACAGCCATTCACAGATATTGCTGCGTCATTATTTGATGAGTTTTATTGCATCCCATCCATTAACATATCACAAAAGTTAAAAAAGTTTATTCAAAAGTTTGGGGTCAGAAAAAAATGAATACTTTTATTCAGCAAGGATGCATAAAATTGGTCAAAAGTGACAGTAAAGACATTTATAATGTTACAAAAGATTTCTGTTCCACACAGCTGTTTTCAACATTGATAATAATGAGAAATATGAATGATTTCTGAAGGATCATGAAGACTGGAATAATGATGCTGAAAATTTAGCTTTGCATCACAGGAATATATTACATTTTAAAATATATTAAAATAGAAAGTTATTTTAAATTGTACTTTTTCACAATAATAAATTTTTTGCTGTATTTCTTAATCAAATAAATGCAGCCTTCTTTCAGGAACAGAACTTTAAATTGCCTCCATGTCCATTAATATCCACAGAGTGTGTGTGTGTGTGTGTGTGTGTGTGTGTGTATTCGTGTGTACAGTTTGTGTTCATGAGACTTTCAGCCCCGTTTAGAGACACAGACAGAATATTTGCAGCATATGTGGATTTATTGGCCAGACTTGTGCCTATTAACACTAATTTGTCGGGGACAGAGTTTTGGCACACATGTTTTCACCAAGCAGAGCAATTGAATTCGCAGCTTTATTTTAATCATGCGAGATGTGAACGCAGCAGGCGTGCGCTTATTAAAGCTGCTCTCTGTAAACAGACGCTTTAAGTTTGTGTTTCTCTCACAGATATGTGTTACGAGATCAGTCTGCTTTTATAACCCTTGGCTCAGATGCTGTTCGGTGTTTCATTTAGTCTTTATAAGGGCCTGTGACGGAGTCAATACACACAGGGCTTTTAAGATCAGTTGATAATGAGGCGATTTACGTCAGGAATAAACTAGTCTTCTGTTCTGCAGTTCACAATACATTCATAAACCAGACCGAGCCAGTTTAGACTTGTTCAAGTCTGGTTATTTTTGAACCACTAAAGCCAGCTGTTGTGTAAAAATGGCCCAAGTCAGACAGTCAGTGAAATAACTAGTCCAGGGGTTACTGTAAGTGAACCGGATGACATACGGATTCTTTCTGTTCATATTTAGTACAGTTCTACTCATTTTACCTTCTTACAACTCAAGATATATTCTGTGTCTCATTGCAGATTCAGCTTTTTATTTTTTTAGACCAGAAGCTGCTGGTTTAAATTTCTCTGAAGGAACTTCCTCTGACCGCTGCTGTTCTAACCTTGAGCAAATCTTGTTTAACAGAACCAGACTTTACTTTTAATTCTTGCAGATTAATCTGGCCAGAAACCACCCAGCAGGGTCGTTTACCATTAACTAAAAACATTTTTGCTACTTGAAATAAAATAAATGTTTACTGAAATAAAATAATGCCACGGAAAGCTGCCTCTCTCAGAAGGCGATCGTGAATTTGGGACGTGCTCAATGTTAAAAAGTGTTTATAAGCACAGTAAGCAGTGGAAAAGGACTCAATGCAGTGCACACACTGACTGACACAAAGCTGCGTCTCTCAGCATGTGATCATGAGTTCAGTTCTCTTTCACATCTTATTGCACTTGAATGGTCGAATACATGCGTAATTATGTCAAAATGCCCATCGTGTGTTAATTTTGACAGCAAATTTTGATTTAGTTTTAGTCATAGTCTTTTGACTAAAATGCCATTTAGTTTTAGTCATATTTTAGTCATCGGAAATTGTTTTAGTTTTAGTCTAGTTTTAGTCGACTAAATATCATAAGATTATAGTCGACTAAATCTACAGTTGATTTAGTCAACTAAAATCTAATTTAGTTAAATTGTAATGCATTAAGCATTTTTCTAACAGTACACAGATCCAATACACTGATATAGGCACATCTGATATTCCCCAAACTGACACTTATCATTGAGGTACTATTATAGTTTTCGTTTAAAAAATGTGATTAGATTTGATTTTTAGTTTTTCTGCTTTCATTGTAATTTTAGTTAAAAGTTTTAGTATTTTTTTGTGTGTTTATGTCTTTTAGTTTTTGCTTTTAAATGTCTATAAGTTTTTATTTCTGTTTATTTTAATACCTCAGGTTAAGCTAAAGCTTAGAAGCTAGATTAAATAAAATAAGTTTACATTTTTATATATTTATTTTTTTTATTTCAGTTAATGTTTATTTCAAGTAATGAAGATTTCTTTGGTTTTAGGTTTAGTTAACTATAATAACCCTTATACTTGTAAAATATATTGAATAATATGTCAAATAATGTTCTTAGTCTTTCCTTCCTGTGACAGAAGATACAGTAGTTTACTATGAATTAAACAGAAATCAAATGAAATACAGTTTAATGTGTAAACATAACAATAATGACCAGGAAAAAAAAAAAATTATAAGTCATCCCGAAATACACCGTGACTCTTATTGATATGTCACCTGAATGCATTACACACAGTTAAAAATGCTGAGAAGATGCTACTGTTTTATGCGATCACAGATTTCCCGTGCATCACGCAACACAAGCTTTGAGGCAGTCTGTCTCAATCGGCATTTGGTTAAAGCACACACTTATATCCATCGGCAACTATAAGCTCTTTCAGTAGCTAAAAGCCTCAAAGTCATCAGGGCTAAAGTGAAGAGAACAAAGACGCGGATCTTTAGGAAGTTTTATTCGTCCACATTCTTCACAACTTCCCATTATTTTCTCCTCTTATCACTAGTAAAGCAGTGGAGACTTACATCGCTTCTCTTGTGGCTCATCGACTGGAAATTACAACCAAAAGCTGCACAATGTGGCATTGTATATTATATACCGAGTTGTGTTGCGGTAAAAATAGCAACATGGTAGTGTCAGGAGCTCAACAAGTGCAACCATTTGACGTCATCGACTGGGCAGCTAAACAAACTGTCTAAATATGTCATGGATTTTTTAAATAATGTAAACCTTTCATGGGTTTTCTACTACATATTTCAGTAAGATACATAATTTACATTATATTAAGCCATACAAATCTAAATACCAGGGGTTCCCTTTAAAGTGACAGCAGCCTAATAAACCTGCTGCTCTCTGTGTCAATAACGTGAATCAAACAAAAAAGAAAATAACGCACTGCCCTTGACTGAATAACTTTTTTTAGCTTTAATAAGAATACATTTATATTTAATTCATACAATGGAGACTATACAATACTTTATTTTTACATTTCATTATTAAATTACTGTACTAATTGGAACTACATGTTAAATAAACCTATTGTACCTGAAAACTTTTAATTCATATTTTTGTTATATTGTATTTGTCCTATTGTTTGCAATTTGCTTTTTTGAATAACAGAAATTAGATAAAATAACCCAAAATAACTGAATTGTGATATATATCATTATTGTGAAATAAAATTTCTCATATCGTGAGTGCAATAAGAATTTGGTCATATCGCCCACCCCTACTTACGGAAGAGGATTAGGGCCAAGCAATAATAAAAAAATAAAACCATCTCGAGATTAAAGTTGTTAAATTTCGATAAAAAACGCGTTAAATTTCGAGAAAAAAGTTGAGATAAAATGTTGAGCATAAAGTCATTAAATTACGAGAAAAAAGTTGTTAAATTCCGAGAACAAATTCGTTAAATTATGAGAAAAAAGTTAAATTTCGAGAAAAAAAGTCGAGATAAAATTACGAGAAAAAAGTTGTTAAATTACGAGAACAAATTCGTTAAGTTATGAGAAAAAAAAGTTAAATTTAGAGAAAAAAAAGTCGAGATAAAATTACGAGAAAGAAGTTGTTAAATTATGAGAATAAATTCGTTAAATTATGAGAAAAAAAGTTACATTTCGAGAAAAAAAGTCGAGATAAAATTACGAGAAAGAAGTTGTTAAATTACGAGAACAAATTCCTTAAATTATGAGAAAAAAAGTTACATTTCGAGAAAAAAAGTCGAGATAAAATTGCGAGAAAAAAGTTGTTAAATTACGAGAACAAATTCCTTAAATTATGAGAAAAAAAGTTAAATTTCGAGAAAAAAAGTCGAGATAAAATTACGCGAAAAAAGTTGTTAAATTACGAGAACAAATTCCTTAAATTATGAGAAAAAAAGTTACATTTCGAGAAAAAAAGTCGAGAGAAAATTACGAGAAAAAAGTTGTTAAATTACGAGAACAAATTCCTTAAATTATGAGAAAAAAAGTTAAATTTCGAGAAAAAAAGTCTAGATAAAATTACGAGAAAAAAGTTGTTAAATTACGAGAACAAATTCCTTAAATTATGAGAAAAAAAGTTAAATTTCGAGAAAAAAAGTCGAGATAAAATTCGGAGAAAAAAGTCGTTAAATTACGAGAACAAATTCGTTAAATTATGAGAAAAAAAGTTAAATTTCGAGAAAAAAAGTCGAGATAAAATTACGAGAAAAGTCGTTAAATTAAGAGAGCAAATTCGTTAAATTAAGAATTTGTTCTCATAATTTAACGACTTTTTTCTCGTAATTTAACGAGTTTATTCTCAACATTTTATCTCGACTTTTTTCTTGAAATTTAACGAGTTTTTTCTCGTAATTTAATGAGTTTATTCTCAACATTTTATTTTGACTTTTTTCTCGAAATTTAACAACTTTAATCTCGAGATGGTTTTATTTTTTTATTATTGCTTGACCCTAATCTTCTTCCGTACCTACTAGTTACATACATTAAAAAAAAACAATAAAAAACATAAAAAACCATAACTGCTTCAAAACTTGCATTTTTGATATGGGTGTGTTTCATTTATGTTGTAGAACAAAGCATCCAAGTATCATCAAGTTATGTTTCCTGCAGACTTTATTTAACTCATAAAATAAAATTAAAAACCCCATTAGAAAATCTCGAGGGAACCAGCGGTGAATTAATTTTCCGGGTTTTGATGTCATCCCTGAACCATTCTATGATACTATGATGTAAAACCAGCCGATCAGGTTGGAGCTTGCTGTTTTGGAGATCTCTTGTGATTTTTGTGTGTAACATGCATCGTTTGAGGTCGTTTAAGGCTGAAACTTCAAAAAGGAGCACAGTTAATGCAGGACTGAGCTTTGAGTCGCCCACAGGAAGATCAACTGTTTTCTGGCCTGATTCTTTCAGGCTTTCGTCCAGAACTTTGTCTGATTTGCTGCAGTTAATGTGTGACTGTAGTTTGAGTGTGTGTAGATCTGCCGTGGCTCTGTGTGTGTGTGTGAGAGTGTGTGTGTGTACTTGTACAACTATCTTTGTGAGTTTTAGACCATCAGAGAGTATAGTGAGGACATTTTGTCTGGTCCTCATTGTTTGAGATCCTTTTAAGACCTGTTTGAGGGTCAAGTCTTGGTTTTAGGGAGAAGGTTATAATTAGGTTTAGGGTAAGGCTTTGGGTCAGGTGATGGGTAGGGTTGGGGTAAGGATCTAGTGACTGTGTTGTGTCAATGAAGGTCCTCACAAATATATATATAAAAGAGTGTGTGTGTGTGTGTGTGTGTGTGTGTGTGTGTGTGTGTGTGTGTGTGTTTGGGTAGGCGTGGGTTTGTCTGCCGTGTCAGCACAAACACAGGGTCAGCACTGTGTGTGTGTGTGTGTGTGTGTGTGTTCTTTATCAGTGCCATGCATGCTTTGAGTTCAGTAACAATGCCGTAACGTGACTGTTTGTCCAGGTGGATCTACACAGAGAAAACACTATCCATCTCTCTCTCTCTTACTTTCTCTTTCTCTCTTGCTCTGTTTCTACGTAGTGTGTAGAAAAACATTCTTCGGATGTTTCACTGATCTGTCATTTATGAATGTGTGTTTCTTCATCTCTGGGCATTGTGCACTTGTAGACATTAGACACTTTTAGACCTAGTTTATTGAATTTGTCTACTAACAATATCTAATAGCGTTTTATGTGCGTCGCAGGAGAATTCTGCCATTTTTCTACAATCCATCAAATGTCATTTCTAACACATCTCAATTAATAACAATTTGCTGTGGAAATTACATTTGAAATATTTTTGGAATAAACTGCTGACTCCTTTATGAATCATAAATACACAAAATTAAATCATATTTTCACCTTTTTTTTGACAAAATTACAGCTTGAGTGGAAATACACACAATAAAATATTATAGAAATTATTCTAAAATCTATATTTATTATATTTTAAAATATAATAAATAATGAGGATAAAATATATTATTTTTTCCTTGGTTTTTCTTTTCAAATTACATAGCATCTATTTCATCTCAAGCTTCTCACTGAAATTAAATGGTTTGTTCATTTTCCTCGTTTATATTTTCCAAGCTTTAAAAATTAAGAATTTTCATATTTTACACGAGGTCTGCGTCAAGAGAAAACTGAAAATCCAAACAAGGAGTAAAATGAGCATAAATCATTTAATTTCACTGAGACATTTGAGATGAAATTTGAGATATTCGATGATTGCATACATTAAAGACATGGAAAAATATGAGATGTCGATTTTATACATGAAAAATAGTACAGATAGTTGAAAAAGGCCAAATTTTGTAGGACAGTTTTAATCTGATTTTCATATAACAAGAAGAAAAACACTGAAATCTTCAGTGCCTGAAGAAACTTGCATGTGTGTTCATGTGTTTATGTGTTTGTGGACCACTTTTGTCTGTTGCAACATTAATGTCCTTCACATCTTTATTCTTGAAGCCTCAGCAGCTTTTAGTTTGCTTGAATACGTGTTTGTGTGTGTGTGTGCACGCACGTGCATGTCCTCAAACAGAGTTTTCCACAACTGTCTCGTACAGAATAGAGAACCAGTTCTATGAGAGGGATCAGGCTGGAATTCTGGCAATTCCCAGAATGCATTCCTGCCAGATGGCATGCGGGTAAAGTAAACTGTGGGTCAGTACAGTGAAACTTGAGTCTGAACGTGTCACGTTAGTGCCTGATTATTTTAAAGGCTCATAAAACCTGCTGCTCGTTTTTACCCTCTCTAGTCAGGCATCATGGAAAATGTGTTTCTGTTGAGTGCTTTGATGTTAAATACATTTTGTGTTGATGTTCAGTAACTATAGGAGGACAAAACACACATTTATATGCAACAAACACTGATCATCCCTCCATCATCATTTCTTAGACTCTCTCTGTCTTTCCATTGCATCTGAAATACTTAGAAAGCTGAGAGTTTTCATGTGAGGATCTAATATTAGCTCTGCGATGATAACAGCTGTCTCTTTTCTTCTTTATATCTACACACACGGCACACAAAGGTTTTTACTGCTCTCTAGACACTGAGAAGGGAGTATCAAATTACTTGACATTGTTGAATTATTAAAATAAGTCATGTGTCAGCAAGGGTTGAGGACAGGAACATCTAAACAGGTAGTAATGGGGTGAACACCTCTGAAATGAATGACAAGTCATATTAGTAACCATGACGACAAAAAATGAGTGGGAACTGAACTAAGGAAAACAGGAACCAATGCAAACTAATTAAAAGTCCACGACAGAGAAACTAAGAACAAACATTACCAAATATCACTGACATCATGATACTGTTAATTGTTGTATGATGATGTTTAATTGATGTGCTTTACACCTTAATAACACTCCTGAAATGAATTAAATTCAATAAGAATGCCTTTGCACCAAATTTGTTCCAGTGAATTGAGGTACATTAAAGGGTTAGTTCACCCAAAAATGAAAATAATGTCTTTAATTACTCACCCTCATGCCGTTCCACACCTTGTAAGACTTTCGTTCATCTTCAGAACACAAATTAAGATATTTTAGTTGAAATCCGATGGCTCCGTGAGGCCTCCATAGGGAGCAATGACATTTCTTCTCAAGATCCATAAAGGTACTAAAAACATATTTAAATCGGTTCATGTGAGTACAGTGGTTCAATATTAATATTATAAAGTGACGAGAATATTTTTGGTGCGCCAAAAAAAACAAAATAACGACTTATTTAGTGATGGCCGATTTCAAAACACTGCTTCAGGAAGATTCGGAGCACAAATGAATCAGCGTGTCGAATCATGATTCGAATCGCATGTCAAACTGCCAATGGCTGAAATCACATGACTTTGGTGCTCCGAACAGCTGATTCGATACGCTGATTCATCTGTGCTTCGATGCTTCCTGAAGCCGTTTTTGAAATCGGCCATCACTTTATACGTTTTTTTTTTTTTTTGGTGCTCCAAAAATATTCTCGTCGCTTTATAATATTAATATTGAACCACTGTACTCACATGAACCGATTTAAATATGTTTTTAGTACATTAATGGATCTTGAGAGAGGAAATGTCATTGCTCCCTATGCAGGCCTCACTGAGCCATCGGATTTCAACTAAAATATCTTAATTTGTGTTCTGAAGATTAACGAAGGTCTTACAGATGTGGACTGACATGAGGGAGAGTAATTAATGACATAATTTTCATTTTTGGGTGAACTAACCCTTTAAATACAAAGTTCTGTTATGAAAATCTAAATGGCGCAGGCTGATAGGTCCTTAAAGGGATAGTTCACCCAAAAATGAAATTTCTGTCATTATTTACTCTTTGTATTGACTTCCAAAGTATTTTTCTACCGTACTATGGAAGTCAATGGGGCCCATTAACTGTTTGGTTACCCATATTCTTCAAAATGTCTTCTTTTGTGTTCAGCAGATGGAAATTCATACAGGTTTGGAAGTAAATGATAACAGAATTTTCATTTTTTGGGTGAACTATCCCTTTAACTCAATCTGCTTGCAATCACATCATTCTCTATAAGGAACAGCTGATTGGTTCCTGCTGTATCAGTAGCCAATGAGCTTGCTGCTCAACCTTCAAATACTTGGTCAGCATTTGCTATAGAAGTTTCAGAAACCCTCCACCTTCCCCAGCTCCACCTGTATAGATTTCTATGGGTAATTCATGTGTGCTATATTGTACAGCAGCAGTGTGTCTTGTATGTATTGGAAATAGCAAGTCCCGTACTTGCTCTGCAGCAGTAGCAATAACAGCAACATCTATTCTTCCAAGACCAAACATCTCAACAATGTCATATCCATTACCATGCCGGACACTCCGGGAGTTGTCATGACAGAGCTATTGGTTTACTAAAAGTCCACATGAAAATACTCTCCAGGGGTGAGTGTTCATTATTTTTGCAATACCATTTTTACACACTTCAGAAACAACTTCAGCATCAGGAATGTGTGTCCTACAGGGAGTTTGATAGTGTACAAGAGCATAAACATCACAATTAAAGATTACGCTGACTGAGACTAAACACTGTTACACAACAACTAACACAACACTGCCCAATATCCCCTCCTACACCTGATCTAATGAAAGACAGTAAAGCAAACAGTGTTTCTATAAACACACACACACACACGTTACACCATCATTCTCTCATCAGCGCCTGCCCTGGAAATGCCACTTGGTTCTAAAGGTCAACAGGTGTGTGTCTGGTCATGGTAAACCCTACATTATTGGGTCAAAATATCCCCGCAATTATAGCAATATCTGAAATCTTTGTCCTTGTAGGGACATTTTTTTGGTTCCATGAGGAAAAGCAGCTTATAAATCATACTATCATGCTCCTCGCTTACATTTAAACTACATTTTTATATTTTGTGACAAAATTGTCCATGTGTAGAATATTTTTTCTATGAGTGTTTGCACATGCAAACCTTGCCATATGATGGGTTGCTAGCCTGTTGCTATGCAGTCGCTAGGATGTTCTGGGTGGAAACAAGGAAAAACAAATATAACAAACACACACAGTCTCTCCTCTATGAACTTTAATTCTTTTTGTGCTTTGTTTGCACACTGATACTGAATCTCAATAGCACTTTCTGTGGTTTATAGGAGTGTGTGTTTCAGGATGTGTGTGTGTTGTATGCGGTTTGGCTGGTGTCCTCTTCATTGATGTCTGACATTAGAATCACACACACAGACAGATTGCTGTAGTTATATTAGTAGATCTCTATTTGAGCAGCAAGGACTCCAGCTGTCCCAGAATGCCACACTTCAGTGAGTTAAGTGTGTCTGTTTCCTGCACAAATCAGCATATGGCACATAATAGAGTTGTACTATGCCAGAGAAAACATGCACACACACAAACACACACACACATATTTTGAGGTCTGGAAGAGGTTTAGTTTGACTCTGACAGGAATATTTCCATGTTGATTCTTTCACTGTTCTGTTCTTTTTTTCTCCTTTGTGTTCTTTGTGTTTAAACATAAAGTGTTTAAAGGTGCCGTAGAACGTCTTTTCAAAAGATGTAATATAAGTCTAAGGTGTCTCCTGAATGTGTCTGTGAAGTTTCAGCTCAAAATACCCCATAGATTTTTTTTAATTAATTTTTTTAACTGCCTATTTTGGGGCATCATTAAATATGCACCGATTCAGCGCGCGGCCCCTTTAAATCTCTTGCTCCCTGCCCTCCCGAGCTCTCGACTATAAGTGTAGTTATACAGTGCATAAACAAAGTTCACACAGCTAATATAACCCTCAAATGGTTCTTTACAAGATGTTCGTCATTCATGCTGCATGCATGCATCGATTCCTGTGAGTATAGTATTTATTTGGATGTTTACATTTGATTCTGAATGAGTTTGAGGCTATGCTCCGTGGCTAATGGCTAATGCTACACTGTTGGAGAGATTTACAAAGAATGAAGTTGTGTTTATGCATTATACAGACTGCAAGTGTTTAAAAATGAAAATAGCGACGGCTCTTGTCTCCGTGAATACAGTAATAAACGATGGTAACTTTAACCACATTTAACAGTACATTAGCAACATGCTAACGAAACATTTAGAAAGACAATTTACAAATATCACTAAAAATATCATGATATCATGGATCATGTCAGTTATTATTGCTCCATCTGCCATTTTTCGCTATTGTTCTTGCTTGCTTACCTAGTCTGATGATTCAGCTGTGCACATCCAGACGTTAATACTGGCTTGTGTAATGCCTTGAACATGAGCTGGCATATGCAAATATTGGGGGCGTACATATTAATGATCCTGACTGTTACGTAACAGTCGGTGTTATGTTGAGATTCGCCTGTTTTCCGGAGGTCTTTTAAACAAATTAGATTTATATAAGGAGGAGGAAGCAATGGAGTTTGAAACTCAACATATGTCTTTTCCATGTACTGAACTCTAATTATTCAACTATACTGAGGCAAATTCAATTTTTGATTCTAGGGCACCTTTAAACCATTTTCAGACAGGTTTCCCTAACCCTCCCCTTGTCTTCCATTGGTTTGTTAAACCCATAGCCCCTCCCCAAACTCACGCCATTGGTTGAGTCAGTGTTGCTAGGTTGTGCTGGTCAAGATACTGATGTTTTGATACCTCAGAGGTTGCTCTCTCAAAGCTCAAAGCTCACAAGAGCCGATAGCTTCGTGGTCAGCGCTCCAACATATAGCGACCCGAGTTTGATTCCTGGCTCAAGGTCCTTTCCCAATCCCGATCCCCTCTCTCCACCCTGTACTTTCCTGTCTATTCTCTGTACTGTCCTTTTCAATAAAGACAAAAAAATGCCAAATAATATATCTTGAAAAGTACCAACTTTGTCTCACGTCTTTAAAATTCTTTAGGAGAAATAAAAACGGACACAAATGAGTCAATAGCTGACATACAGTATAGAGCTATAACATTAAAGCCGAACTCAGTAAGATTTGAAGGAGGTGGGTAATTTTCGAAATTGTCTTATAAAGTCATAATATATACATTGTTTTTGAATTACCGTAAAGCATTTTGTCACTCTCGCGTGAACGTGAACACGAGGCAAGATTGTGTCGGGTCGATGCAGCTCAACTTGCAAGTGCTGTTTTCTGGCGTAGACGTGCCAGAGGGGGTTAGTGCACGCCTCAAACACACCACTACAAGTCAATTAACCATCGTAAGGACTTAGAAAACTATTTATGAAGGTAAAAAAGTAAATGCTTTAATGCATAACCCCATTTGGTCTTTGATGAGACATTTTTGAGATCGTATTGAGTCTTGGCAAATCTGAGCACATTTTGAGATTTGTTTTGAAACTCTAGACTTATATTTGAGGATTTCATTTTTATTTAAATTAGTTATTCTCATTTTGCCTTTTTTGTTAATTTTTTAAAAACTATTGATTTTTATTAATTAATTTTATATATGTTATTTTTGAAGATTTTGTACAAGCATGGTTGAAAATGAACTGATATATATGAAAACATACACACACACACACACACACACATAAATATACATAAGCTCACATGTGCCTCCAATTACCCCCAATCAGTGGACTGTAATTGCTCCAGGGGCATTACAATCATACACACACACACACACACACACACAGAATGATTATTGTGTCAGTCTTTTAGTTTGACCTCCCTCAGAGAAACTGTGTGTGTGAGTAGAATAACTCAGTCATCAGTAACTGGCACTGGTGAGTGTTTCAGCTTTCATGAGGAGATGTATGTTTCTCTGTGTGTGTGTGTGTGTGTGTGTGTGTGTGAGTCCTCAGGCTGTTTCCAGACTGTCTCTAGAGTTTAACTTAAACCTGTTTCGCTAAATTTGGTGCCATGTTTATTCAGAGAGGGTTTAAAATAAATGCTGTGTGTTACTGGAACTCTCTCTCTCTCTGTGTGTGTGTGTGTGTGTGTGTGTGTGTGTGTGTGTGTGTGTGTGTGTGTGTGTGTGTGTGTGTGTGTGTGTGTGTCTGCACAAACCAGACCTCTCTGCCTGACTGTTGCATGGCCATTGGCAGGCCGTATATGGGGTCTAAGCTGCAAAATAACTCATATAATTTAATTTATATTATTTCCATTTAATTATTTAATTATATTGTTATGTTATACATAATAATGTAAGTAATATAATAGTATGTACTTTACACTACTGTTCAAAAGGTCAGTAAAAAAGAAAAAAGAAATTCATTTTATTCAGCAAGGAGACATTATATTGAAAAAAGTGACAGAAAAGACATTTATATTTCCACAAAAAGATGATATGAACACACAGACATGAACCAGTACTTATGAGCGTAAAACATCACAAAACTCATGTGCCAAATGTAATCAAATTTCAGTGATAGGGTCACTATAACTTAAACGAATCCTTACTACACAACTGTGATTTAAGGAAGTTTATATTCCCCAGTATCTATAGGATCTTCTCTTTTAAATTAGCCAATTTGTGGTCATTTTGTCCACTCTTCCAGTTTTAGACCCCGATGACTGCCACTATATTTTCCATTTTCCATCTGCACAAAGGCAGTCTTGTATTTCTGTGTGTACCTTGGACGGACTCGTGATCGCAGCGGAGGGAATGATATCTCTAATGCATTGTGAGTGTGTGTGAGGGGGTAGAAAGGTGATTCGTGAGTAGAAATATGATTTTTGTTGAATTATTGAATTATGTGTCTCTCTTTAGTGCCAAAGAAACTCGTGCAGGAGTCGGTTTCCAGGCATCCATCGTTCCCCTCTCCCCCATCAGTGCCTCATGACCCCAACGTGGTGGGAGACAGCGCCCCTCCGGACGGGACCCCGTCTCTGACCTCTGACTCCGCACCAGGTAAGAAGCAAACCGTAATCACTGAACCTAAACACAACCTCCAGAAAATTCCAACTGGAATCGGCTTAATCACTTTTATCAGAGCAATGATGGGAAACACTGATCTGAAGTCATGAGTCAGAAACCACACACACTCTCTGTGTACAGATGCTGATAGTTGCTGTAGCTACAGCCGTGTTTTGACTGTAGAACAGAATCAGATTAAAATAAAACAGCCACAATGCATTTTCTGTGAACTGAGACTGTACAAAAACATATTTGTTTAAGAAGCTTTTAATGTCAGCTTTGTTTAGATGACTCTTTATTCAAAAAAATCCATATAATAGCCTTGAATAGCGACCAGCATGAAGCTTTAAAAAAGACGCAAAAGTATCACAATTTTACATAGGTCAAGCTCCAACAATTACAGAAAAGGTACATAAAAGTACATATAAATTAAGTCCATATGACTTGTGCACTGTGTTCTTCTGAAGTCATGCATGAATACATATTGAAATATGCTATGACAATTCATGTTGCATCAGAGTTTGTGTCAATCAGATCAGTCATGAGAACCAATGACATTTGATGTCTTTGATATTTAGACATGTATAGTGCATAAATCATATAAATGTTTTGACAGCATCCAATAGAAAAATTGTGCAAAACGTCATTTTTTGTGTTATAAAATTGAAAGTCATAATGGTCATGCCATTTTTTTCTTTAACACCATATATGCACACACACAGTGATGAGAAGCTGTTGATGAATTATTGATGTAAATCCAACTTATTCTTTTGTTTATTGCCAGACATGAAAGCTTAGGGCGTTTTAACCAACCATAGAAATATAAACTTTTTGTTTTGTAACGATCTCATTATGATGATGGTTGGTTCAGCTCAGTGAGGATAATTAAAGGCACGATGATTGTGTGCATTTGATGGCAGGGAAGTCGACGCGAGGCCGGAGTTCTGGTCCTTATTCAGAAGAGGCGGATCAGTCTGGAGAAAGTGATCCGAACCCAACCGTCTCCACCGTAATCAGACCAGCCATGGCTCTCATCAGCAGCATGCTGACGGCCTACACCTACATCACAGGTAACGACACACACATCTGCTGTGGATCTCTGAATGTAAGCACTCTATAGATTAATGCAAATATGTATTCATATATTCATTATTGAGTGGTCAGTGGGTTCTCATTCTTATGGAAATACAAATGTGTACTTGCATGTTATGTAAAAATCTTCTTATTCACTATTATTCACTTAGCAACACACAGCTATTCAAATTTTACTTAGTATTTGTGATGTACAAAGTTTGGGCTCAGTAAGATTTTTATTGTTTTTGACTCTTATGCTCACCAAGAATTATTTATTTAATCAAAAATACAGAAAAACTTTTAATATTGTAAAATATAATTACAATTTAAATGAACTGTTTTTTTATTTGAATATATGTTAAAATATGATAAAAGCTGAATTTTCAGCATCATTACTCCAGTCTTCAGTGTCACATGATCCTTCAGAAATCATTCTAATATGATGATTTGCTGCTCAAGAAACATTTCTGATTATTATCAGTGTTGAAAACGGTTGTGCTGCTTCATATTTTTTGTGGAAACCGTGATACGTTCTTTTCAGGATTCTTTGATTAATTAAAAAACGCATTTATTTTTGTAACATTGTCTTTACTATCACTTTTGGTTAATTTAATGCATTCTTGCTCAATAAAAATATTAAATTCCTTCAGAAAAATCTTACTGACCCCAAACTTTTGAACAGTACTGTGTTTCTGAATGATATTGAAATATTCAATAACAAGATATTCAATGAGAAAAACTGTAGGTTTGTACTTATCCATCAGGAATTAATAGAAACATAAATACAAAAATGGAGCCGGACCTGAATGCAAGTTTGATAAAAAAATAATAATAATATTAATAATAAAGTGCTTGGAATTACTACTTGGCATCAGTTGCTTAATATTACAAGTCAAATTGACCGTAATTGGATAGAAAACAATTTACCAAAAATCACACTATGAAAAACAAACACACAAACAGATCAGGTAGAAAGAGTAAACCGTCTCAGGTTATGACTATAACCATAGTTCCCTGAGAGAGGGAACGAGACACTGCGTACCAAAGGGGGCGCTATGGAAACGCCCCCTTCGGGACGCAGTGCGAGTTCCCTCGAAAGGGAACGTCTCAGGTTATAACTATAACCATAGTTCCCTGAGAGAGGGAACGAGACACTGCGTCCCAAAGGGGGCGTTCCCATAGCGCCCCCTTCAGGACGCAGTGCGAGTTCCCTCGAAAGGGAACTTTAAATTTCAAAAAAGTAAACATGAGAATAAACTTATTTAACAACTGTCAATAACGATTGTTTTTCACAAAATCTGAATATTATAAACAGTACTTTTAAATATTTTTTCCTGAAGCTTGGCATTTGTAACGGCAAGATCATGAGTTTGATTCCCAGTAAAATTCACATGCATGAACTTTTAATGCAGCATACATTTCTTTGAATGACAGTGTCTGCCAAATTCATAGATGTAAATTAGGGCTGCACGATATATCGCATGAGATTGTCACGCGCATTTCGTCAGTAAAGCCGGTTCCCTGATTACCGCTAAATCGCCATCACCTGCTTTCAAATGGAGCAGCATTTAATAGACAGAACCGTAGATCACTGACAAGCCACGCAATATCGCGTTCATATCGCAGATGAATCGCCTTCGATAATGAACGCGATATTGCGTGGCTTGTCAGTGAACTACGGTTCTTTATACCTTTATAGTCATTTTTTATTATACTTATTAAATTTTTATATTTTTTCAATTTCAGGAAAAACATCCTAGGTTAACCAGTATTTCCGACAACTCAAATATTTGTCAGACTGACCCGGAAAATAATAAGAGCGTTAAGAAAGTAAATGGGTCCATTTTGATTTCATATTGTCTTGAAAAGTGTTTTCTCTCTCCATCACAGAGCACCCGGAGCGATGTGCGCTGTATTTCATGTGCGGTGTGTGTGCCGGTCTGTTCCTCACGCTCTTCGCGCTGGTGGTTCAGATTTCCTGCCGTACGGACTGTAAACGGCGTCACGGCGTCGCTAAGAAGCGGCCAAGGCCCATGGACTCTGACAGCGACACCAGTGACTCTGATTCTGACTGGGATTCGAGCTCAGACGTCTCGGCCCGCCGGCACCGGCGCTTCGAGCGCACGCTCAACACCAACATCTTCACATCGGCGGAGGAGCTGGAGCGAGCGCAGCGGCTGGAAGAGAGAGAGCGGATCATACGGGAAATCTGGATGAACGGACAGCCGGACATCCCAGGAACGCGTAGCCTGAATCGCTACTATTAGAGCTCTGCCTCTGATCGGACAAATCCAGATGGGAAGCTAACAGGAGTTTCCTGGACGCTAAAGTGTTTGCCACATGTGGCATTAAACTGTGCATTTCCTTTGCAGTGGAAATAAGCTTTTGGTTGCGGCGTGCTGTATCCGTAACCTTCCGTATGCAGAGGTGAATGCTGCATTTCCACCAGTGGGATGTGGAAATATTCCTACTTGATGTCTGACATCTCACAGTTGTGAATTTACGCAAGTTGGAAGTTTCATTCTGCTGAACTTCCAAGTAGGAAGTTGGACATTCCAATTTTTAGCGTTGAATGGAACGCAGCATGCGGCTGAAGCTAAGGCTCATGGGAGATGTAGTTCATTTGAAACTGGCTCTAGGAGTCTATAGGCAGCTCTGAGAGGTGTGATAAGCTCTAAGCACTGTGATTGGTCCTTCACTCTGCCTGTCAAACAGTGAGGACCGCCGTCTGTAGGGAGAGGTGTCGCCAAATTAAGTGCCTTCCAGTTTGATCTGACAAAATACACATATACAGTAGGGCTAAAACATGTTTGGACACTTACAAATATCTGAATGTCATTGCATTAGCAAACAAATATAACAAACCATGCTGCATTTGCAACCAAATGATGCTCGAGCTTCACTTTCCTGCATCATTGATTTCGCTGTGTCACAATGCATTTTTCGGTAACACTTTAAAATAAGGCTCCATTAGTTAACATGAACTAACAATGAAATATATTTTAAAGCATTTATTAATCTCAGTTAATGTTAATTTCGACATTTACTAATACATTATTATAAAAATTTTAAAGGGATCATATAATGCCATTTTTAAAAGATGTAATATAAGTCTCTGGTGTCCCCAGAGTGTGTCTGTGAAGTTTTAGCTCAAAATACCCCACAGATCATTTTTTTTATAGCATGTTAAATTTGTCACTTTTTAAAGGGTGAGCAAAAACGCTTGTTTTTTGTGTGTCCCTTTAAATGCAAATGAGTTGCTGCTCCTAAGAAGAGGGCGGGGTTTCAAGAGCTCATGTTAGCACATAGTGTTAGCAGTGCCGATTACCTCACGCAGACTCACTGAAAATGTCAGAAACTGTTCAGCCTTTTATGTTCAAACCGAAGTCGGACAATGATGGAGAGACTCAAGAAGAAGTGACAACATGTAGAATGCAACAGGACGTTTCTGAACGGTTAGTTTCTTAATTTATGTATCTGATGGGGGGTATCTTAAAGTGATTGATTAGCATATTCTGTCATGATAATCTATAAATCGCTCATGTGGGAACTGTTGTAAGATCCTACAGAGCCAGAGAATATATGCTGCATGAAGATAGAACAGGTATAGTTTAGTTAAATTACGGTTATAACTTACATTGGCATCTTGCTTTTATGCATTGCCTTTGTGTTACATACTGTAATGCAGTAACATGGCCTCACCCCCTTTGTAGTGTGTTCTCGGGGGCGGGGTTTATGTAAATTTTAGGGTTAGTGATGTCCCTAACCCAGGAAGAAACATGTTGTAGTCCCTACCAGCCGTTTGTTGTAGTCCTTAAAAAGCGATTTCTGTAAAAGAACTTTGAGCGTCGTAACTTTGCAGATGTTGTTTGTGCTCAAACAGCAACATTACACACTAACTAAAGTTAAAAAAGTGAAATCATAATCAACCACCCCTTTAATGAAAATTTAATGGGAAAAACGTATTAAAATCTGTTAATATTCTTTAATGCACCCAAGCTAATATGAAATTACAATGAACAGTTTTTTTTAAATTAACTAACGTTAAAAAAGATTAATAAATACTGTAAAAATGTATTGCACATTGTTAGTTAATTTTAGTGCATGGGACGTTATTGTAAAGTGTTACCCATATTTCATTTTTATCACTAGATAATTAAATTATTTATCAATTTTTTTGTTTTGCTTAAAGTCTGCTTATGCTGTCATTCTTTAAAATAAGTGCAGCTTGAAATTTCACTATCAAATGCAATGACATTTGTACATTTTTAAGGGTGACTTAAGTGTCCAAATATTCTTGTGTGTGTGTGTATGTATATATATATATATATATATATATATATATATACACACACACACACACACACATATAGACATCTCAGCCTTAATGAAATCTATTTTATATTTAAAAAGTTTTTGATACCACTATTTTTTTTGAATGAATTATTTTTATACTGATTGCTCAGGGATGCAATCCAAGTGTTCTGTGTATAATCTTCTATTCTTAAAGGGGATGAGAGACATTGAAATGTTCCTGCATAGATGCACCCGTAGCCTCAAAGAGGTTCTTATAGGAACGTGATGCACATCAGCGTCATGCCTTAAACACAGAACGCATCTCCAAACACAGTTAATCACTCAATGACCTTCTGTGTGTTACAGCTGTGGTTAATGTGTTTCTGTTACATGTCATGAGGGCTCAGAATTAATGCTGATGTTACTAAACCATAAATAACGTGCTTCTTAAAAATAAAGGTTTTCTAAAGAGCTAAAAAGTACTACAGGTAAAATAGACTACCATTTCCCTTTCCTTTACTTAAAATGTATTGCGTTGTGACTTTGAAATGTTTAAAATATGTAAATTAGGCAACATCCCTCTGGTGCTCTTCGCGTGGCGGTTAAAAATGACCTATTATTTTTTATTTCAATGAAATTAATGTACTATATTTCAGTTTGATAATGTCTTTTTGTTTAATATTTTGTATTTTTAGAGGATTTTATGTTACTAAATTATATTTATGGAATAGTTATGATCCATTTATTATCTGTTAATCGCTTTTTGAGCAAAGACCTGAAAATGACATTTTTAAGTTTGGTAGTTTGGTCTCTTTTTAAAGAAAAAAAAGTGCTGAAAGTGAAAAAAGTTTTAAAAAGTGAACTTAAAAAATAATTTTACGTTTATTATGAAAAAATACTAAATATAAAAATACTATTTTTAATTTTTATATGAAATTTATATTTTCAAAAACACGTTTTACTGTAAAACTGAGAAAAAATCAAAGTCATAAATCTAAACAAGTTGTGTTCCAAATTTGTGCTTGACATCTCAAAAAATGAGCTTTCAGTAAGATTTTGTTTGTGCGCAGTACCAAACATTTCCACTAGATGAAATTCGTTTCCCATTCGTTTCCAATGCACTCATTTTTTACCGCAAACAGTACATGTGTCACTATTTTTTTCAGGGCCATTTAACCCTTTTTGTAATCATTTCCATGATTTTTTGGTTTTTCACATAGCAAGTACCAAAACCTTTACCAAGTTTCATATAATTCTGATGAAGTAAAAATTTCTAAAATAAACAACAATAATAATAAAAAGACCACCAGAGGTTAATATGCTCAGAAACGGAATATTATATCAAAAGTAATTTGCGCCCCACAGAAAATGTCAAAAGGAAATGAAATAAAAAATATAAAATATTTAATAAGACATTTAATTGAATTTTTAAGATAAAATGGCTCATAAAGAATTAGGGATCTCTATTATTAAAACCAATACAAAGATCTTAACTAATGTGTATGTAATAGACAAAGCAGATATAAGTCATAAAAGTTTGGTAAAGCCTGTAGTCTCACTGAAACCTTTATTTTTAAGAGCACATGCCCACACAGCCATCATTTTATACGTAATATGTAAGGTTTTTATTCTCTTGTCACTCAAACCAGGCCAAAACATGAAGTGACTCAACATTTGTATGCATGTGGATTGTTTGTTTGCACCTGAGCTCTTAAATCTTGTAAAGCAGCAGGATGCTTGTGTAATCCATCACACACTTGTTTGTTTACTGCTGGTGTTTTATTTTCCAGTAATATTTCAGCATGGCTTTTATAGGAATATGAGCTCATGGACAGAGCAGGACCTGTGGGAGGTTTTGTTTTGATTGTAATGGAGCATTAAATAAACTGCATTGAATAAACTGAACTTATAGCGCCACCTGTTGGTGAATGATTCACAAGACCATTAGGTCTAAACGTCTTGCATAAAGGGAATTGTTTACATCACCATGACAACCGCCAGTGTTTGTGGTCTCCATGGAGTCCATTATAAACAAACCTCCTCAGGGAAGAGCAGCAGTTCCCACAGGAGAACAACTTATATTTAACTTAATTTGTTTACTTGGCTTTTACTCCATTTTAATATAGATTAGCCATAATGTCTATAAATACAAGGCATGGGCTTCCTTTCCTGCCAGGAAACACTTTTCGTGATTTAACGGTGAGAAACTTTGACCTTTTGACCCATTTAACTTTGCTATCTTCTTGTTAAATTTAGTTGGTTTCTTTTGTAAAATCTAATTCTGCATTTTAAAATCTTTATAAATGTTCTTAAATGCAAATTTTAAACAAATTTTGCTGCAAATTAACAAATTATTTATTCTTTTTTCCAAGGAACATTATGTGAGTCTATTTATCATATATGCTGATATTATATTGTTATGCATTTACCCATTATTTCTGTGCTGTTATTCAGAGATCCGCTTTCCACAGAGCTCAGACTCTTGATTTTAAGAACGGTTACGCTCTGCCCCGGCGGCCCGCGGTCGGTATTGGACAAGAGCCGCTGGAGTCGCTGAACATCAGTCACAGCGAGAGGAACCAGCTGATCAGTGACATCCCGAATCTGACCTACGGTACAGACACACACCGACACCCGCCGCTCCAACACATCCCTGCACACGCTGCTTATGACAAGAAGGTGAAGAGTATCTATCTATCTATCTATCTATCTATCTATCTATCTATCTATCTATCTATCTATCTATCTACCTGTCTGTCTGTCTGTCTGTTTATCTATCTATCTACCTGTCTGTCTATCTGTCCGTCCGTCTATCTATCTATCTATCTATCTATCTATCTATCTATCTATCTATCTATCTATCTATCTATCTATCTATCTATCTGTCCGTCTGTTTATCTATCTATCTATCTATCTATCTATCTATCTATCTATCTATCTATCTACCATTGAAACAGAACCAATCTCTCACCTTTACCCTTTGACTTCCAGGTGCTGCGTTTCTATGGTTACTTCCGACAGGAAGTGTTGCACTCTCCAGATGAGCACTTCCGCATTCGTCCGGTGGTGATTTATTATCACTTGGAGGATGACAGCATGTGTGTGACCGAGCCACCGGTGGAAAACTCAGGAATTCCACAGGGAAAACTGATCAAACGTCAGAGGCTGACCAAAAACCAGCGCGGAGAGCTTTACCACTGGAAAGACCTCAATGTTGGGATGGACTTGAGTTTGTTTGGAACGGTCTACAGGATAACACAGTGCGATGGCTTTACACAGGTACACACACACACGGACTCTGTAGACTGCTGCTTCTGATGGGTTTGGTTTGACTGTGTGTGTGTGTGTGTGTGTGTGTGTGTGTGTGTGTGTGTGTGTGTGTGTGTGTGTGTGTGTGTGTGCAGGACTTCATGGAGAGTCAGGGAATAGTACTAAATGAGTCGGAGTCCATTCCCAGTGACCCGTACACCATCCGCCGCATTCAGACACAACAAACTCACATCATACCCTACGACCACAATCATCAGCTGGAGCGGTTCCTCGCCTTGGATCGACAGGTAAACACACACACTCAGTCCTGTATGTTCACCCACACATGAATTAATTCTCTCACTCATCATTTCTCTGCTGTCTCGTGTGTATTTCAAGGTGCTGCGTTTCTTTGCGCTTTGGGACGACTCGGACTATCTCTACGGTGAGAAACGGCCCGTAACGCTGTATTACTATCTTGTAGATGATTCTGTTGAGATTTGTGAACATCACGAGGCCAACAGCGGCCGGGACCCGTTCCCAGTGCTGCTCCGCAGACAGAGGGTTCCCAAACACATCAAACCAACCTGCGGTGAGACCATAAACACACACTAGTCAAACAGCTTTACAGAAAATCATGATGTTAATGTTTATAATATCTCAATATCTTTATGCCTTATGGTTGCATTTAGAAGATCTGTATGTGAATAAAGTTGGACATACTTACTACATTACATTAAAGGATTAGTTCACTTCAGAATTCAAATTTCATGATAATTTCATCACCCTCATGTCATCCAAGAAGTTTCTGTCTGTTTTCAGTCGAAAAGAAATGAAGGTTTTTGATGAAAACATTCCAGGATTTTTCTCCATATAGTGGACTTCACTGGGGTTCAATGGGTTGAAGGTCCAAATGTCAGTTTCAGTGCAGCTTCAAAGAGCTCTACATGATCCCAGACGAGGAATAAGGGTCTTATCTAGAGAAACGATCAGTCATTATCTTAAAAAAAAAAAAAAAATTATATACTTTTTAACCACAAATGCTCATCTTGCACTGCGTTGCGATGCATATTATATTGCGATGCACATTACATAATCATGTTGGAAAGGTCATGCGTGACGTAGGCGGAAGTACCGATCCAGTGTCTACAAAGCGAACGTGCAAAGACGAAGTCAAACAACGATGTCAGACGATTTTGAAGGTTTTCGCCCTACTGCAGTACTTCCGCCTACATCACGTGTGACCTTTCCAACGTGATTATGTGTGTTGCACCGCAGAGCAGTGCAAGATGAGCATTTGTGGTTAAAAAGTATATAATTTTTTTTTTTTTTTTAAGATAATGACTGATCGTTTCTCTAGATAAGACCCTTATTCCTCGTCTGGGATCATGTAGAGCTCTTTGAAGCTGCACTGAAACAGCAATTTGGACCTTCAACCCGTTGAACCCCAGTGAAGTCCAATATATGGAGAAAAATCCTGGAATATTTTCTTTATTTCTTTTCAACTAAAGAAAGAAAGACATAAACGTCTTGGATGACATGGAGGTGAGTAAATTATCAGGAAATTTTAATTCTGAAGTGAACTAATCCTCTAAGAGAGCAGAACTAATTTTAACACATTGCTTCAGTTTTGTTGCTTTTTGTGTTTATAGAAGTTTGGACACAATAAATGATTGAATTCTTAAACTTTTCTCTCTTTCTCGACTCAGAGCCGTTCCCCAGCAGCGTTCTGGAAGTTTCCCCTCATGACGTGAAGGAGTATTTCTCTCCTCAAGACTTCAGGGTCGGTGAGGAGGTCACGCTGATGGGGAGGCGCTTCCTTCTGTATGACTGTGACAACTTCACCCGGAAATACTTTGAACAGAATCACCCCGACATCTTGCTCAAACCGTTTACTGTTGACACTAGAACACCACAAGACATCAAGAGGGTCAGATACATACTCTTGATTGGGCTAATCTCATCTTTATTGAAAGTTAAATGATATTTAGTATGGAAATGGTATGCCACTTTCCACAAATAGGGTACACAGTTGTCTATTCTGACAATAGATGATAGATGAATGAAGCATCACGCACCATTCAGAGTCAGCTATGATTCATGTATTATTCCACTCATCTTTTCAATGAATGATATATTATCGAATCGGTCTGCATCAAAATGTTTTCTTACCCAGCAGTCACATAATATTAAATTAAAGGTGCCGTAGAATGTCTTTTTAAAAGATGTAATATAAGTCTAAAGTGTCCCCTGAATGTGTCTGTGAAGTTTCAGCTCAAAATACCCCATAGATTTTTTTTATTCATTTTTTTAACTGCCTATTTTGGGGCATCATTAAATATGCGCCGATTCAGGCTGTGGCCCCTTTAAATCTCATGCTCCCCTCCCCCGGAGCTCGCGCTTGCCTTAACCAGCATAAACAAATTTCACACAGCTAATATAACCCTCAAAATGGATCTTTACAAAGTGTTCGTCATGCATCATGTCTAATCGCGTAAGTATGGTATTTATTTGGATGTTTACATTTGATTCTGAATGAGTTTGATAGTGCTCCGTGGCTAAAGCTAACATTACACACTGTTGGAGAGATTTATAAAGAATGAAGTTTATGAATTATACAGACTGCAAGTGTTTAAAAATGAAAATAGCGACGGCTCTTGTCTCCGTGAATACAGTAAGAAACGATGGTAACTTTAACCACATTTAACAGTACATTAGCAACATGCTAACGAAACATTTAGAAAGACAATTTACAAATATCACTAAAAATATCATTGCTTGCTTACGTAGTCTGATGATTCAGCTGTGCACAGATCCAGACGTTAATACTGCCTGCCCTTGTGTAATGCCTTGAACATGAGCTGGCATATGCAAATATTGGGGGCGTACATATTAATGATCCCGACTGTTACGTAACAGTCGGTGTTATGTTGAGATTCGCCTGTTCTTCGGAGGTCTTTTAAACAAATGAGATTTATATAAGAAGGAGGAAACAATGGAGTTTGAGACTCACTGTATGTCATTTCCATGTAATGAACTCTTGTTATTCAACTATGCCAATATAAATTCAATTTTTAATTCTAGGGCACCTTTAACACATACAAATTTTATTATTTAATGTTACAGTTAATTTTTAGAATATAACAAAATGTTCCAAATGTTGTAAAAATTACAAACCTTATATATATAAAAAATAATATTTTTTTATGTTAATAACATAAAAAGAAACAAAAATGCCTATTTTGTACCCTATTCATGGAAAATTGCCATTTCTATCCAGACTGTTTGTGAGGTAAATGATGTGCTTCATTTTCCTTTCATCCATCTGTTCATCAGTATATTCTGTGCGCATGTTTTCTGAACGCCTGCATGAGTTTTATTGCAGTGATGACGTGTCATGTTGTCACGCAGGTAATTCCTCCATATAACGGCTTCGGTTCTCTGGAGGACTCGTTACAGAACTGTCTGTCTCTGATTCCTGAACCGCCCAAGAAAGACGTGATCAAACTGCTGGAGAACGACCACAAAGTCCTGCGTTATGCCGCACGGCTGGTGAGAATACACCTCATTTGCATAATATCCAGATCCTTCAGAAATCAATGTAATATGATGATTTATTATCAATGTTGGAAACAGTTGTGCTGCTTAATATTATTTTATAACCTGTGATAATTTTTCAGGATTCTTTGATTATTAAAAAGTAAAAAAAAAAATATCAGCATTTATTTAAAATAGAAATATTTTGTAACAACATACACTACCGTTCAAAAGTTTGGGATCAGTAATTTTTTTTGTTTCTTTTTTTTTTTTTGATAGAAATTGATACTTTTTTTCAACAGGGATGTGTTAAATTGATAAAAAGTGATAGTAAAGATTTATATTGTTAGAAAAGATTTATATTTTGAATAAATGCTGTTCTTTTTAACCATTTATTCATCAATGAATCCTGAAAAAAGTATCACAGGTTCCAAAAAATATTAAGCTACACAACTGTTTTCAACATTGATAATAACTGAGCATCAAATCATCATAATAGAATGATTTCTGAAGGATCATGTGACACTGAAGACTGGAGTAATGATGCTGAAAATTCAGCTTTGATCACAGAAATAAATTATATTTTAAAGTATATTAAAATAGAAAACCATAATTTTAAATTGTAATAATATTTCACAATATTATTGTTTTTTCTGTATTTATTATTAAATAAATCCAGCCTTAATTAGAGACTTTGTTCAGAAACATTAAAAATAGTAATGTTTCCAAACTTTTGACTGGTAGTGTACAAGTAAAATGATCAAATAGGCCTAAATCTTAAATCAATATTTCATGTCCACATATTTATTTATTTATTAAGTAGCTTTCACCTGCATCGAGTCCTGTTCATCATGTCAAGGTTTATTTTATGCGAAAAAGGTCAAGGTACGCACATCCAAATTGTCTTGGACAGGTGCAAGATCAAAAAAATATATTAAATAATACAAAAAAGATCTGCAGACTGTTATTCTCCCTTTATTTCGAAAAATTACTTTACGACAATGACTGTACATTATTCCTTACATATCAATGTTATCATCCTCCATAGGATTCCCAGAATCCCCTGGATGAGGGACGGCGCTTCATTCTGTCTTGCTATCTGTCTGATGACATGATCTGCATCTTTGAGAAATCCACACGTAATTCCGGCATCATTGGAGGAAAATTCCTAGAGAAGACTCGTGTCCCGAAACCAGGAAGCACAGTGGAAAACCCAGAATATTACGGACCGGCAGACTTCTCTATTGGAGCTACTGTGGAAGGTGTTGATCAGAGACATGACTTCCTGGGAATCATCACACTTTTTTTTCTTTCTTCATATGCTGTTGTTCTTTCTGCTCTCCTCTGCAGTGTTTGGCCATCGGTTTGTCCTGACGGATGCTGATCGCTACGTGTTAAGTTATCTGGAGTCACTGCCCCATCACGTCCCTGAACACACACTGTCTTCACTGAGACAGAAGTTTGCGGTCAGTCAGACCTCAGACCAGACCGAGCAGCATGAAGGTAAAATGTGTGTTTGCTTGTGGTTTTGCAACTACAGGCTTTCGGTTACATATTTAAGATCTTCAGCCAAGATCCTGTGAAGAGGAAATGCAGTATTCATGATTAACCCTTAAAGGATTAGCTCACTTTCAAAAAAAAATGTTCCTGATAATTTACTCACCCCCCATGTCATCCAAGATGTTCATGTCTTTCTTTCTTCAGTTGAAAAGAAATGAAGGTTTTTGATGAAAACATTCCAGGATTATTCTCCTTATAGTGGACTTCAATGGGCACCAAACGGTTGAAGGTCAAAATTACAGTTTCAGTGCAGCTTCAAAGGGCTTTAAACGATACCAGACAAGGAATAAGAGTATTATCTAGCGAAACGATTGGTCATTTTCGAACAAAATGTAAATGTATATGCTTTACAATTTTTTTGAAGCTGCACTGAAACTGTCATTTTGACCTTCAACCATTTGGTGCCCATTGAAGTCCACTATAAGGAGAATAATCCTGGAATGTTTTCATCAAAAACCTTAATTTCTTTTCGACTGATGAAAGACATGGACATCTTGGATGACATGAGGGTGAGTAAATTATCAGGAAAATTTTATTTGAAAGTGGACTAATCCTTTAATGGCAGTTTCACTTGAAATCTCTTTGAATGTTTTTCTTCACAGCTGAGACTGATGGAGCTCCAGTCCTCCTTCAGAGCTGAAATCTGTCCAGTGTAATGCTACCAGTCCTCAACAAGATACCAACAGATGTCCTCTGTAAACATTTGTTATATGTTTGTGCCTTTGGATGTTGTGATTTTCCATGTCTTTTGATGTAAATGTGCAATAAAGACAAAACAAAACAAGCATCTTTAAAATGAATTGGTGTTATTGAGGCTCATTTATGTAACATTTGCCTGTATTTCATAAAACCTGTCCATGTCCTATTTCATCACAAAACTGAAGAAAATAAACTTTTACTTCTGGGCTGGTTTCATGAAAGTCTTAAGAAAAAAGTTCCTAAATTTGTAAGACTGATCCTGCAATTATGGAAAAATAAAGTACTCTAATATTTTCTTTAAAACGTATTTTGTTTTACTTAATAAAAATATAGGCTTAGATGTCTGATTATATCATATATTATGCTACACAAGGATGCCTTGTTAAATTCAAATTCAAAAATTGCACCGGAGAGAAGACGTGTCACTCGTATTGTTTTGAATGGGAGAAAGTGTAACGCGCAATATGGCGGAATAAGTCCCGCCTTCTAAATAAGAGCCAATCGCTGACTGGTAAAGTCACACATAACTTCAGCGGCCGTTAGAATCACCGGTTTCTATAGAAACAGTCGGACGCGCGCCTCCGAAGAGACGCGCATTTAGGTCTGCGCATGCGCATTAGCTTGATCCAGCCTGAAAAATACAGTTTTTTGTCATGATTCGAGTGTTTAGAAACTAAATTTATGAGCCGGTTGTTGTTAGATTTCATTGGTGATTTCAAATATGAAATTTAATCGTAAGGTTGGCGAACAGTTTTGGAGAATTTGATGTTTCCCCATTCAAAGAGATTGCATGATGCCCAGGATGCCCGACAGGCGTTTCAAAGATGGCCGCCGATTGAAATGAAGGGACTTTGGTAGTAGTAGGCTAGTTACTTTATTATCCCCTTGGGGAAATTTTGTTCCAATGGGTTTCAACATGCGTTTTCACAAAAGACAATACAACATACATTTAACAACAACAACAACAAACAATCTTTCATTTAAACACTTCACAGCCTGTGGTATAAAGGACTTTCCCCCCGTTTTTAAGAAACACTGGCATCCTGAATCTTCGTCCTGAAGGTAAAATCTCAAACTCATTATACAGTGGATGCCTGTAATCAGATTTTCATAGCTTTACTACGGCATCTAGTCTGATAAATTTGTTCTAGGCCTATCATAGAGATACAAAGTCATTTACTTGCAGTGCCTAAGACTTTCCTGAGCGAACTCTTGTTCTACCGTTTCCAAACCAGCAATACAAAAGGTCAGTATACTTTCAATAAAAGAATTATAAAACACTTTTAACAGTGGAAGGCTCACATTAATCTTACTAAGGAAGTATAGTCTTTGCTGACCCTTTTTGTTCACAGCGTCAGTCCATTTGCCCCACCTTCATTTGTGATCTAAAACAACTCTGAGGTATTTATAGTCTTCAACTCTCTGAATCTGCTCCCCTTTAATAGTGCTCACACTCCTGGAGGACTCTTCTAAAACCAATATACATTTCTTTAGTTTTTAAAACATTTAACTTAAGATTGATGCATCACACCAAGAAATAAATTCATTTAAAAAGGGTTCATGTCTGTCCTCATCCCCTTTAAGGAGACTAACCAATGCAGTACCATCTGCAAATTTGATTAAATGTCTCCCTTGACAAATGCTCCTGCAACTGTTTGTATAAAAAATAAACAATAGGGATGAGAGGACACAACCTTGTGGAGAACCAACATTCGTAATTTGTTTTTCAGGCAATGAGGTACCCACACACACACGTTGAACTCTATTACTTAAAAAAAAATCATGTAACCACAAAATTAGTCCTCCATCTAGAGAGAAATCTAGATAGTCTTTCAGGCAATACAGATTGTGTTATTTAAGGCAGAAAGAGAATTTTTACATGATTTCTGGAACCCTCAATATCTGAATAAACAATATTCAACAGTAGGGATGTGCAACGATAAATCGCGATTAATCGTTTGCAAAATAAAAGTCTGTGTTTACGTAATATATGTGTGTGTGTGTTCTGTGTATAATAATTATGTATATATAAATACAGACACATATTCAGAAGAGGATTAGGGCCATAAGCAATAATAAAAAAATAAAACCAATTCGAGATTAAAGTTGTTAAATTTCGAGAAAAAAATCGTTAAATTTCGAGAAAAAAGTCGCAATAAAATGTTGAGAATAAACTCGTTAAATTACGAGAAAAAACTTGTTAGATTATGAGAACAAATTCGTTAAACTATGAGAAAAAAGTCGTTAGATTATGAGAACAAATTCGTTAAATTATGAGAAAAAAGTCGTTAAATTTCGAGAAAAAAAGTCGAGATAAAATGTTGAGAATAAAGTCATTAAATTACGAGAAAAAAGTCATTAGATTATGAGAACAAATTCGTTAAACTATGAGAAAAAAGTCGTTAGATTATGAGAACAAATTTGTTAAATTATGTGAAAAAAATTAAATTTCAAGAAAAAAGTCGAGATAAAATGTTGAGAATAAACTCATTAAATTACGAGAAAAAAGCTGTTAGATTATGAGAACAAATTCGTTAAACTATGAGAAAAAAGTCGTTAGATTATGAGAACAAATTCGTTAAATTATGAGAAAAAAGTTGTTAAATTTCGAGAAAAAAAGTCGACATAAAATGTTGAGAATAAAGTCATTAAATTATGAGAATAAAGTCATTCAATTACGAGAAAGTCATTAAATTACGACAACAAATTCATTAAATTATGAGAAAAATGTCGTTAAATTTCGAGAAAAAAGTCGTTAAATTATGAGAACAAATTCATAATTTAACGAGTTTATTCTCAACATTTTATTTCAACTTTTTTCTCGAAATTTAACAACTTTAATCTCAAGATGGTTTTATTTTTTTATTATTGCTTGGCCCTAATCCTCTTCCATACACATACATGTATATATTTATGAAATATATTATTTTGCAAACGATTATATTTATTTTGCAACCGATTAATCGCGATTAATCGTTGCACATCCCTTAAAATAGCATCATCTACTCCCTTATTGGGCTGATAAGTAAATTGAAATGGATCCAATAAATGCTGTATGTTTTCCACTATATACCTCTTATAACAAGCATTTCGCAACATTTAAACACCAAAGAAGTCAATGCAATTGGATGATAATCGCCAAGTTAATTTTAGGAATAGGTACCATAGCTGAAGTTTTTCTATAAGGTTGGCACTACATGCTGGTCAAGAAACAATAAAACAAAAACTGTGGATAATTGCTCAGCACAAGATTTTAATACATAACCACAAATATTGTCTGGCCCAGGACTCATTTTTGGAACATTATTTTGACATCAGCTTCTGTAATAGAAAAATTATTAGTCGATGTCAAAGCATTTTCTTCATTTTTATTTCTCTCCTCATTATTCCCCTCAAAACGAGAAAAGAACAAATTTAACCTGTTTGCTAGTTCAAAATTTTCATCTATAGCTGTCGTGTTTATATTTTTCTTCCCTATACTCTTATGTGGGATATTAATCATCGTCCTAATTCCCTCCCAGGCCTGCATTTCCTTGTGACATTTTAGCCTCAATTTCTTTGTTTATATAGTTTGTGTATAGGGCCTTATCTACTTTAGTTTGTCTTTTGATTTCTCTTTGAATGTCTCTTTTTGCTAAGACATCATTATTAGAATTAATAAGCTATTTTCTTCTTGTTTTAATTTCTTTGTTATTAGGATATATTTTATACGTTTTTGTGGGTATAACTGACTCCACACAAAAACTAATATAATCTGAGACCACAGTTGTATGAGTATCTAGGTCTGGGGAGTCAAAGGTGTCCCATTCAAACCAACCCAGAAGGCACTTAATACTCTCTTTATTCCAAATCTTAACAGTCTTAACCTGAGGTATCTCCCTTTCAAGAAGTCTTTGATGTTTAGGTTGAAGATTAACAACATTATGGTCAGATCCTCCCTATGGTGGCATCGTGGTGGAAGAAAAGGCACCTTTAACGTTGCCATAACACTTGAATAAGTCTTATTTTTCCTAGTGCAACAATTCACATATAATAAGTCCTCAAATCCGTTCAATAAACTGTGAAGCCAGTTGGTTCAACCTCATGTTGAACCACATGTTAAGTGTGTGAAATGTATTCATTTAACGAGAATTACTTGCTAGATTAGAAAAATAAAATCTTGTAGCAGTATTATTAAGTATTGTCCTGGGGAAATATTTAGTCACAACTGTAAACTCAAAAACTTTGGCTGATCATTGGCAGTGGTTCTACAAGATGGAAACATGTTAAATCTACTCAAACACTTAATGTAGGATGAACTTGATTTAATCATGTCTTATTTTAGTTCATCCTACATGTTTCCATCATGTGGAACCACTGTCCACGACTGAATCAAGTTCAACCAAAGAGCTTCTATTTACACGTTAGTGTTGCCAACCAAAAGATGGTACTGGTCACATTAATAACATTCCCACAGCAACTGTTTATTTATTTTTTTACAAAAGCTATCTGAATTATTGTTACACTGTGTCTACACCAGATGTGAGCGGTGCGATGCGACAAAACCAAACAGAACCCATTATAATTAATGATGCTATCTACAGCGCATCCAGACATGGTGATAAAAAAAACAAGATGGGAGGAAAAATTATGTTAATGCTTTTGCATTACACACAAACCATTAAAAATGTTACTTGAGAATTTTTTTTAAAGAACACTAAATATTTTTGGGAATACAAAATTCATAATTGTTTTAATTAGAAAATAAAATGGCAGTTCTGAAGGAATGTATTTTTAAGAATGTTTTGTGAATCAGTCCACTTGATTTTAGTACCATTAAATGTTTTGGGGTTTTTTTCAATAATGAAATATTTCATTAAGTGCTTTTCTAAAATACAGTCCATATATGCCATGGTGCTCATATTTAATTTTCTGTTTTTAATTAATAAAAAAACATGTCCAGGCATGCTTTTTATAAATATTTGTATTACTGATGAGAATGTGATTTTTGCATTACACAAATGAAGCATTTTATTTAATAAACAAATTTTTTTTGCATTGAAAAATAGGCTTTAATGCAACAAAAGGTATTTAAATATTTCTAAAGTGCCATTTTAAATATAAATGTTTTCAGTTTATGCTGATTTTATTTATTTTTATGTATGAGCAGACAATGAAACAAAACACCTTTTTCTTAATGTAAAACAATTTTCTTGGATGAAATGTGACATGATTTCATTAAAGTTACTCTATTACCTAATGTGAATTATCCGTTTATTTGATGTAATAAACAATGAAGTAAATAAAACAAAGGCTGAAATGTTTCTGCAAAGACAGACAACTCAAAAAAAAAAACAATTTAACTATTCAAAAAGGTTCAATATTTATAAAGCATCGTCATTTACAATCAAATATCAAACTGCACAAACGTACAAAGCAGAATAAACGCTCATTACAGGAGAAAGGCTGAGTGAGTGAGTGTGTTCGCTGTGTGTTTGCTCTCATTCAGGGTCACTTCATTACCGCAACACTTGTTCCTACCTCAAACCGGACAAAAACATGGATTTTCCTTGTCTCTTTTGCCGGTTCATTTTGGATTGTCATGTAAATCTTTTGTTCATTACAAACTCAGAATGTGTGAACGAGTCTCACAATAACACATTTGATTCAAATCATCTCAATGAGTGTCCTTTCTAGGCCACCATAGTCGCCGTTTTTGTACCTCAAGATATGCAGATGCAGAAAAACAAACTAACCTCAAAACAGCGCTTTAATAAAGAAAGACTGAGTGAAGTTTAGAAACATATGCAGAAGAAATAACATGAATACTGAAACTGGAAAGAAGTTTAGAACGTTGACAAGAGCCTGTTGAAAGTCCTGTTGTCACTTCCTTGGAGAAACGCCACATGCACTTCTCTTGACGTGGTAACAGGAAGCAGCAGGCAGATGATCTGTTTCCTGTTCCTGTGCCCTCGATGTGTGGAGGCCATCTGCTGGAATGAGGCTGAAGTTTACGGTGCTTTGATCTTCTTGAGACGAGGAGACGTGCCGTTCTCCGCTTTAATGAGTCCATTCTCATGATGACCGACTGCAGAACACAAACAGCTCGTGTTAGATCCATCACTGAACACCAAACAACGTCATGTGTAACCCAAGACATCAGACCTACAAAACCAGCGTTTGTCCTTCTGTGTGTCACGTTTTGGCTTTCACACACACACATAATAAAAGAATATTATTGCCCAGAGGCCAGGCAAAGTTCACCTAGAAACCTTAAAATAATTTCTAAGCTCTTCACAAAAGCTTTGTGTGACCAACAGTTAAGCCATAAATCTTGCCTACTGCAGTAGCTTGTATCGCACTGCATATGAAAAAGTGTAATGAGTATTTAACACTTTTAGGTAAACTAACTCTTAAGCTTAAGGTTCTGACATACATCAAGTGAAATAGAAGAATGAACTGGTGTGACTTCATTTAGAACAAAGGCCATGTTCACACAGCAGCAGAATATGGTTGTCAGTCCTGTTTTTGAGTCATTGATACGGTTACATTCACACACAGTTCAGTTTTTTAATGGTAGTGACAACCGCATTCTATAACCAAACTCACACCTATACGTTTTCAGGACTCACAACCACATTCTTGGAAAACTCGGGCTGTGTGAACAGAATTGGACTGGACAACTAGTCATACAGAGCGCGTTGGCCATGTGTTGCAGGTTTTCAGTAAGTTGCTTGTGTTAGTTCGTTTCTGGAGTTTAAAACAGCTTGCAAAAGTGAACTTTCACTTTGGCTGGTAAACACCTTTGAACTACCATTGGTCCATGGCAATTATGTAACAGGAAGTGTGGATCTGGGGCTCCACCTTCTTAGTGAGATATATATATATATATATATATATATATATATATATATATATATATATATATATATATATATATATATATATATATATATATATATATATATATATATATATATATATATATATATATATATATATATATATATATATATATATATGAAAAATGTTTCAAAATTAAACTAGATGTTAAAATAAATTATATATATATATATATATATATATATATATATATATAGTTTAATTTTGAAACATTTTTCATCTTAATTCAAAATATAAAATAAAATCAAAAAAACTTTTAATTTGTATTTTAACAATGTATTTATTGTATTTTTACAGAAGTACTGGATAAAAGTTTATAGTTTGGATATAAACACTGATGTCTACAGAAGCAATCAAAATAACATGAAATAAAGATTGTATCAATTACATCGTTACACCAGTAGTTGGTGATAAGTGACAGTTAATGTATTTGTCATTGAATCATTCATTCAATAGATTCATGAAATAATTTTTTTTTTTTAAAAAAGCTGATTCATCCAATAATGAAACAAGAGAAGCATTTATGAGTGAGTCATTGAATCAGTCATTCAATATTCTTCAGCCCTGTCCCAAATGGTCTCGTGGACTTAAATTGTGCGTGCTCGCCGAGTCTACGAGTCCGTAGGCCGTCCCATTCAGCATTTTAACGCTCTGAAGTGTGCTCAGCAACGCCCCCTTTGTACCCTTGAAGCGGTCTTCCGCGAAGCCCGCATAAATGCAGGCTCCGCACACTTTAACTACCCAGGATTCCTTGCGAAATGTCAATCAGACAACGGATGGGAGGAGATTTCGCTCAAGAGCAATTGATGACATGGCTGAGAAGAAAATACTTAAGTGTAAGTATCATTACGGTTTTTATGACCTAGGTGTACATTTTACCAGTTGTTACCTACAGTTTATAGAAACAGTGGTTGATATCTCAAACATAATAACAGCGCGTTGAATAATACGATCGCATTATGATTCATTAAATAAATAGAACCGAATGTCAGGGCTTTACTGAGTCGTATGTAAACCTAGTATTTATATTTAAACCTGTAAATAGGGCTGCACGATATATCGCATGAGATTGTCACACGCATTTCGTCAGTAAAGCCGGTTCCCCAATTACCGCTAAATCGCCATCACCTGCTTTCAAATGGAGCGGCATTTAATAGACAGAGCCGTAGATCACTGAAAAGCCACGCAATATCGCGTTCATTATCGAAGGCGATTCATCTGCGATATGACAAGTTCGATTTTGACAAGTTATAACGTTTAGCTACAAAGTCGATAACTTTTATTTCCTTACCCTTTCCTCCGTGCATAACATCAGCATTTGTATGCTGTTGTGGAAACTGCTCTAACAAATAAGAACTGTACTGAAAATTTCCTACCAAATGAACTAATTCATCAGGGGAAACCTAGAGTTGATATGGTCAATCTGATTACTCAAGGTTTGCAAAAAGAACAAGATGAAATCAAGAAGAAACAAGAGGAGGAAGAGAGGAAGAACCACGAGAGGAGAAGGAATGAAGATGGATCCGAAGGCCAAGGAAATTCTTAAATTATTGAGACAACAGCAAAGAATTAATTTGAGATTGATCATGCTTATTAAACAATCATGTATGTTGAATACTTTTATGTGTGACTTGAAACAGATTACAAACGAGGTTGAGGCTTTGAATATAAAAGCTTCAGCGCCGGTTGAGTCTGAGTATTATAGTTAAAGGCCAAAGAGGTCAACATTTAGAATGGCTAATATGTATTTTTATTTCTTCTACATTTTCTTATTTTTCTTAGAAGTGATAAGCAGAGCTAACGACAGTGTATGCTTTAGTTGCAGAAAGGGGAAGTAACAAGAAGAACTAATGCAAGGCTAACGTATGTTTTTTACCACAAGTAAATCGAAATGTGTATTTTTAATACAAGCTATATGCCTCTTTGCAGAACTAGAATGTTTAATATGAAAGTCGTTGAGTTTAAGTTAGAAAATGTGTTAAGACGTGCTGTACGTGTGTAACCCGTAGATGACCTCTGTATCTTGTACTCTAACAAACAAGGAGATGTTTTTGAGTCAGGAAGGAGGATGTGTTTAGACTATATATTGGAAGTTGTACAACAGAAGATTGCCACACCCCGGGTGAAGACTTTACTCGCTTTTATGTTCTTTGTAATTTTTTTATTTCTGTATCTTGTTATTAAACTGAAGCCATTGTATTTGGCGATTCGTAAACTTTTCTAAACAAGACTCAGAGTGAAATTACTTTTTACATAAGACTATTATCTGAACCTGCAATTACTTTACTCCATCGAGCCTCAAGAGCACCGGACCCTGACTGAGCCGGTGCGGACTCCACCTCGAAACCACTGATCTTCATACAACGCTCTCAATCCTTGGTAAGTCCAAATCTTTTCATGAAGTTAAGGATTGTAGAAATGTGTGTATGATTAGTTGGAGGTTGGGGGGGATAATAAATACAACACTGCACAAAAAATAATCTCGTATTCTACTATGACGTCGGAGCGCAAAAATATGATTTCTCTGCATGGCAAGCCATCTCGCAAACACAATGGTAAAAACAACAACAACAACAACGGGCAGCATATTCCCCGAACCTGCAGCTCCTGTCAAAAAACAACCAGACCATTATTTCCAGCCTGACGATCGAGTCTGCCCTAAAAATGCCTCTCAATGCGCCCTCGTGGACTCGCGCCAAGGGTCCTATAGGTCTGCACTACATGACGTCACCAAAGTGTGGACTCTGAGGAAGTCCACAAGTCCGGAGTGTGCCATTTGGGACAGGGCCATTCAAAAATAAAATGAAAAATAAAAGCCGATTCATCCAATAATGAAACAAGTGAAGCATTTATGAGTGAGTCATTGAATCATTCACTCAACCCAATTTTTTACAACAATTCAGATTAATTAAGCCTCTAGTAAATTACATGTTATTTTGTTTATTTGTCAGATCTCTGTTTGAAACAAAAACATTGTGATTCTCTATTTATCCAGAATTATGCAGCGCTAGCATATTTCACAATATTTGCATTGTTTTCTTTTTGTACTGTGGATTATTTTCCCATTTCCATTTTTTTGATGAGGCACTGCCACTCTTGCCTCCTCAGAGAAAACACCGCTGGCAAGTAGTTTCGACCTCCCGAAATGAACCTGATTTTGTTTGTTTTTTACGGCACACAAGTTAATTTTTCTATTTAACTTGAAGTATATCCAAACCTTAAGCTTAAAAGCTTAGTTTAACCAAAATTACTCATGTTTTCTCCTGTTTTAGCCAATGGTGACATTTATCTTGTTATTGAGAGGAAAGTGCGCAGCAGATATTGTTTGCCAACAGTATAATGATGCTCAGATATTTCTAACTTCTTTTTACCCCAAAGCGAAGATACGAGTATATCAGTGTCTATCTAGTGCGGTATAATTCTAAATGAGCGTGTACCTGAATCCCGTTTCGGCGTGCGCTGCATCTGTTGTTTAGCAGCGGCTCTCTTCCGGGCCGCCTGCTCCAATCTCAGCTCGCGCGTTCGGCTCAGCTGGAAACGGAAGAACTTCCAGAGCAGCCATGATTGAGTGAAACACACCATGAACAACACCAGCAACCTGCGTGTCAAACACACACACACACACACTCATGTCCGGGTCTCTCGTGATGTGCTGAACTACAATGAGCGTGAACTTGAGTCTCACCTGATAGAAAGAGTGTTGAAGTTTCCAGTCTCCAAATCAAGCGTCTGGTTTTCAGAACGAGCCAATCCGAAGCCGACAGCCAGGAACATCAGAGTCAGAGTGATCATACGGGTCAGGACGAACCCAACGGACCACATCTCAAACCTACACACAAACACAATACAAGCATATTGCTGTTATATAGAGAGATTATGATATACACTACCGTCAACGTTTTGGGTCAGTTAATGCTTTTGAAATGCATCTCTTGTGCTCAACAAGGCTGCATTTATTTGATGAAAAATACAGTAAAAACAGTAATATTGTGAAATATTATTTTCATTTAAAATAACTGTTTTCTATTTGAATATATTTTAAAATGTAATTTATTTCTGTGATTCAAAGCTGAATATTCAGCATCATTACTCCAGTCTTCAGTGTCACATGATCCTTCAGAAATCATTCTAATATGCTGATTTGCTGCTCAAGAAACATTTATGATTATCATCATCATCATCATCATCAATGTTGAAAACAGTTGCTGCTATTCTCTTCCCAGGATTCTTTGATGAATATTAAAGTTCACATCTTTGTCACTTTTGATCAATTTAATGCATTCTTGCGGAATAAAAGTATTAATTTCTTCTAAAAAAAATCTTTTGAATTGTAATGAAATTAAAGCATGATTTTTCGCATATGTCTGAGGGAGTTTGCTCACATTTTGTGGTGGTTTTCATCAATGAAGTAGAAGAGTCGAGACAGATGGAAGCCCATCTCGGAAAGATACTGCAGAAACAACAGAACCAGCCCGACCCGTGTCAAGCTAAAGAGAGATGAAAAATATATATTAAATTAATCATTCTTCATGCAAATATCTGATATTATACAGTAATAGTTGTTAAATTATAATATTGTTTAAATAAACTTGTTTTTTTTTTAGTTTAGAGCACACATATAAACATCCATGTATAACAAAGCCCTAAAATTATATATTTTACTTATGTAATGTATGAATATTATACATATACTGAAATATTACGTATTTATATTCATTATAAAATTTTGTATATTATATATTTTTTATACATACATGTACATATATATGGAAGTTCTTTTGGAAACAGTATTTTGCTGGTACACTGACAAAAGAAAGCCCATTGGTAGTGTAAATAACAGACATGGTACCCGTTTCATACCATAAAAGACTTTTAATAAAAATCAATCCAGCAATTTTATGGCGATTTATTGGTTTTCATGTGTGAGCGCGTCTATAGTCCATGACTTACTTCAACAGATACGCAGCGAGAATGTGTACCAGATAGAGACTGATGTACTGCAGCTGACGAGGGATTTCCTCCTAAAAACATTAGAGCAACACAGTTATATTTTTATTATATTTCTTTTATTATATACTTTAATTTTATTATGCGTATACATACGTATGTCCCCTGCAAAGTTTCTGCGATCCTGTCGTCTTCTCTTACCTTTCTCACTTTCTGGAAGTAAAGCTCAGGTAGTGCGTGAAACCAGTATGCCAGCTGTGTGAGGTAGAAGAACTTCACCTGAAACCTGACAGAAAGACGATTACAATCACATGACAGAACCAACCACAATCAATTCAACCACCGAGATGTTTTCATCCAAAGTTGAGAATTTAACATGCACAAAATTGGAATATCGAAACAAATATTTGCAAATAAAGCAGCATTTCCGTCCCATGAGTTTAAGAGGACATCACTTTCTGGGAAATTGCTGCAAAATATCTGTAATAAAAATGGAAGTTGCTGCAATCGGGAAAGCTAATGTGGCTCTTTTTTCCTCCATCATAAATGACTTATGTCGAATGAAACGCAATAACTGCTGTCATGTTCTCTTGTGTTCGGATGCTTGTGTTTGAGAACGCAATCATGTGATAGACAGTTCTGGGAGGGAATTAAACCAAATCATTCTGATGATAGACTCTGACTCAGACATTTCAGAATGATCAAACCAACATTTGATATGCTGTGATGCGATTGGTCTGCTGGTTAGTCTAGTTATCCAATCACATCCTCTGTTGAGGCAAAGTCACTTGAGTTTTTTATTGCACACTGAGGGATTTATTCAGCAAATGTGTTTCCATCGTAGTTAATGCGCATGTCTTTTTAAATTAAAAAAAAAAAAAAAAAGTATCCCCCTCAATTGAGCACAAATTTTTATGTGCATTTGTAGAATTTATGTGCATCTTTGCCTTTCCATCCAGCGTTTTTTTATGCAATATCCCAAAATGTGCATATAAAGTGTTTTTGACAGTTTTCATGAGATTCATGCTTTGATTATGCGTGTACGTACCTCAGGTGAACATGAGGGTAATTCTCCCAAAGGCTGCTGGGATGCAGGAGATATCCCTCCTATTAATCACATAAACAATTAAGTGCCAAACAGAAAGCTTGAGGTTTAATATGTTGTGTGTGTGTGAGAGTGTGTGTGATCTGCCGGTTCTTACTGTGGCCATGACATAGAGACTCCATACACTGGACACCAGGTAAAACACACACAGCTGCCCAGATTCATTAAACTTTGTGTTTTTACTCTTTGACAGGTGGAGACGACGGTTTACCTTCTACAATGAAGCACATGTAAAAAAAATTACAATAATATGGTATGCAAATTAAAGAAACGTATCTGTTGCTTGCAAAAAAAACTACTTTCTAATGATTTTTTCTCCCATAATGGAGCCATCTATATGGCTGTGCATCCTGCACTAATAACATTAAGCTACATTACCCAAAATGAATTGCAATGTAGCACTTACATCTAGCACATACTCCTGCACAACTGCATGAAGGATGATGGTGATACAAAGATAGAAGAGGACAGTGGCACAGTCTTTCCATCCGTAATGATACAGAGTCACTTCTCCGTCTGAAACACACACACACGTTAGCTCCTGTTACTGATGCGTCAGACCACACTGGATATGACAGACTACAGTATATCAAAGCAAATGACTGTGTGTGTGTGTGTGTGTGTGTGTGTGTGTGTGTGTGTGTGTGTGTGTGTGTGTGTGTGTGTGTGTGTGTGTGTGTGTCACACCTGCGCTCATGGTGCTGATGTTGTACTGAGGCTGGATGAATAAAATGGCTGTTTTTGCTGTTGTCTGAAAGAGAGAAGAAATTTCCTCAATGATGAGCTAAACACACAGATGTGACCCTTTACCTTTTTAACACACACATATAGATCACGTTCTATAATAAACTCATGTGCTTTCATTCTGTTACAGCTGAAATTTAAAGTTTAGATTTATTACTCGTTCTTAAACATTTAAAAATATTGTTAGACACTTCCTGTCTGCGTATTTTATTCTGACGGCAATCCAATACAGAGACTCAAAAGGAATAACATAACAACAGTGGGAAATATTATATAATATAATATCCAAAGAAAAGTCTTATACATAAAGTATTTTAATAATATTAGTAGTTTGTATTGTATTGAAGCTTGTTCCTGCCACAGAATTTAAGAAAAATAAAGTAATTGCTACTTTATATCTCACAATTTTGACTTTTTTCCCACAACTATAAGTATAAACTTTAAATTGTGAGTTATAAAATCCAAATTATGAAATATAAACTCGCAATTTGAAGGAAAAAAAAAAAAATCAATGTTGTTTACTTGCAACTTGCAAAATGTTTACTTATTAGTACTTATTCTACTACTTCCTTATAAAATTTGTTTATTTAAAATGTTTAATAAATGGGATTTTGTACAAAATTGTCATTTCAATGTCAAAAATATTGCTGTCTGCTACATTGTTGCACATTTGACAAATAAAACATTGACTTGAATTGACTGAAAATAATAGCTTATTATAATAATTCTAGTAGTAATGCAATACATTACATTTGCATTACTTTTTCTCACCTGGGCTGGGCTGTTTGTTTGTTTTTTAATAACAACAAAATATTTTTTTATTTTTTTGGCTAATGTTAAGGCCCTTTTACACCAAAAGTGAAATGAATAAGCCTCAGGCTGTACATTGGCTACCTCTTTGTCCTCATCCTTGCTGTTTTTTTGTTTGTTTGTTTGTTTTAATGTAAACTCTAAATATTTGTTTCAATGGAAGTGTCTTACATTGTTCCCTGTCTTGTTATGTACATTAAGCAATAATAATAATTAAAAAAAAAGCCTCAGGCTGAAGGAAATGTATATTTACACCTGTACAGTAGAGGGTGCCGCTCAAACAAAGCTTTCAGCTGTGCTGACATTCTGGATTCAAGAAGAACAGGATACAAGAGAAGGAAGTTCAACACTCATTTCTAAATTTAATCTAAAGTAATTTTTGCTATTGGTATGGTTGAATTAGACCATTGAAGGTCAGCAGCAAAGACACTGGTTAATAAAGTGAGATTAAATACATAAAGTATATTTGTGTAATTTAATATAGTTAATTATTACAGATTTACATAAAAATCTGAGATTGCATTTAACTGTTTTTACTCATTTTGAGGAATATGAATGTTGTCATGCACGTGAGATGAGTAAATGCATGTTCACATTCAGTCTAGAACTACAATAACCGTCATGTTCACACAGCGCACAACACCTGCACTTCATTTCTCTCAACATGAGGACAGGAGAGCCGTCAGTCAGTGTGAAAAAAGTAACTTGCGTTACTTATTTGAACTTAGATATTTTGATGTAAATTGAAAAAGTAATGTGTTAAATACTAGTTACTTGTAAAAGTAATCTGATTGCGTAACTCAAGTTACTTGTAATGCATTACACTGAGTGGAAGTGATGTGTTCATGAATACCGTATGGATAATAATCAGAGGATTGACATGCACATTGAAGCATGAAAACCAGTGCTGACATTCCTCATGCATTTCAGCAGTTTGATTCATGAGAAATTGCAAATCAAATCAAATGAGTTTCCACAGATTTGTTTATTAAAATTTAAAAGCATGAACACAGATGTGTTGGAATGAAACACAGATGTTCAGAGCAGCAGGTGTGAAGGGGAAACCCCTCTGAACACACATATGTGCATGACAGATGAGATGGTGAAATGAACCTTGAAGAGAGTTTCATTCAGTGTTTCTGTTTGCCAGGCTAAAATGACAAACCTGAGAAGACTTTATATGGAAACTGTAAATGCCCATTTTTTTGCTTTAGGGTTCATAAGCGACAGATTCATGATGTAAATGAATATGAAGCGGTTTTGAGATTCCTTTTAGATTCTTATTGGATTCTTTTGGAATGTCAGTAAAATTGGGCGCGCGTGAGAGACTTGACGTGGCACTTCAGCAGAAACCTGAACATCATAAAACTTTAAAATACAGCATTATGACACTTGTTCATAATGCTTTACGTATCTTCATCATCATCATCATCACAATGCAGAAATATGGGCCCAGGTGACGTTGATAATGTTTTGAATAAAGTTGTGAATATGAATTCTTTTAATGCATTGAACTCAAGCAGAGTGTCGCTTTAATGCACACTTTTAACGTAGATTAAATGCATAAACTTAAATGTTTATGCATTAAATGTCTGACACTTACTTTTACAACCAGCTAACGTTAAGTGGATTAGATTTGATCCAAAAGCTTTACACATTCAAATAAAAAAACATTTTGGTCTGTTTTTAAAGTGACACTGTGTGTCTTAAAACTGCATGTTTGCTTTTGATGTAAAAGTCAGAAGAAAAAAAGAGAGACAGGCAGAAAAACAGCTGGCAGAGAGACAGACAAGAAAAAAAGAGAATCCAAAACTCTTTTAACTCACCTCAAACATCAGTCCAATCAAAATGAAAATCACCAAACTAAACACAATGTCCGCGTGATTCTGAATGAGAAACTCTTGGCTGAAGAAAGGATAACTCTTATTTCTTCTGCGAAAAGCCATTTTACAAGTTCCCGACTTTCAGCAGTGCCTTTTTTTCCTCCAAATCTCAAACTTCCACGAATCACTCCAAACTTCAGTAAGCGCACTGCGCATGCGCGCTTTAGCCACGAACGAAAGCTAGTTCGCATGCGCGGAAGAGGTTCGAAAGGATTGGTGGGGTGGAAAATTTAGAAATGTACTCCTTTTGTTTTTTTTTAATACATTGAATAGTTATTAATAGCCTATAAACTAAACTTTATTTTCATAAAAATATTAAAATTGCTCAAATGAAATCGGAAATTTTAATTTCATTTAATAATATTTTAATAATAATTAAATAATAGATTAAATAATACATTTAATCGTGTAAAATCCGCAGCAGCAATCGCTGTAAAATATTTTTTAAATTCGGTTTCTTATCAGAAACGACTGTGATTGGTCCATCCCTACCAGCGCTGGGAAAAGTAACATGTACCACGTGACAGCAACAACTATGTGCCGCTACAGAAACTGTCTGTATGATCATTTACAGCTGAAAAAATGACTTTGAATAGCCAGTTATTAAACTGAGAATTTTCATGTAGCTTAAGCCTTGCATGTGAAACCAGGGGCCTGTACCATGATGGTAGTTGAACAAACTCAGGGTTATAGGATTAGTTTCGAGTTGACAAAACCAAACCACTCCTATCTGGCTTTGTTGGTACCATGATGCTGATCATCAACTTTCTCTGTCAACTCAGGCTTTGATCCTGAGTTTGTGGAGCGCGTGCACATGAATCTGTGACATCAGTGCCAAACAGCCAATCACATGCCTTGCAACAGAGATAAACTGTGATTCACTTCTCGCGAGAGAGCCAGCGTGATTCAAAACTCTTTTGCTGAAAATGAAGAATTTAAACGCATTTACACTAATGGAAAATACTTGTCTGTGAAAGAGGACAAATAAAAGAAATGATCTTTCTCTATCAGTGCAAGTGAAAGTTGTGAAGTTAGTTTATATAGTTGATCATATATAGCAATAGAGACTCAAATATACAAGTTCACATGTAGTCATATTTAAAGAGTATATTTACTTATTTATATTACATAAGATCTATATATATATTAATATTCATTGAAACTAAATGCTTACTAACAACTGTTAAACTAAACTTGTGTGCATGTAATGGATTAATAAAAATATAGATAATTATACAAATCATATATAAATCATAAAATAATTCTAAGTAATTATCATTAAAACCAGACAATTTTATCATTAAATATTTGTTTTTACTATATTGTGACATTTAATTTGGAGGAAGAGAAACTGAGGGATGGACTTTATTGTGTTGGGTGTGTCAGTGTCACTTAGCTTACGTCTGATTGGTCCAATTTCAGTTTGAGATCTCTAACCTAGAACATAACCTGCCCCGGAGCAGGTTAGCCATGGAGCGTAAGTTACTATGGCGATGAACACCGCTAAAAGCCAAGTCACTTTCATGGTACCTAAAACCCAGGATTGGCACAAACTAATCTGAAACTTACCTGGTTAGCCAGCTAATCCAGCTTCATGGTACAGGCCCCAGGGGAGAGTCTTTTATTATACTGTAGATCGTAAAATGGATTATTGTATAAATTCAATGTCTTCCCAGTTCCCATAGCTGACTGTTATATTAGTCATAGTTTCCACTGTTTAATGTAGGCTATATTTGGCATAATTTGCAATTTCCTTTACGATGATTAATATTTTCTATGTGCAGCAGTATAGATAAAAAGTGAGCTTGATGACATATTGCACAAGTGGACAAATATGTGAGAGATATTAGGACACGTTCATAATTCTTGTGAAATGAATTTAATGAATAAATGGATTTCACCTTAAGAGCAAACAACCCACATCCAGAAAAATCAAACAAACTTTCATTCACAATATCAGCTAATCACTATAGTCTTATGGCTGAATTTGCTTTGAAATTATTGCTGATATTGACCTGTTAGGGGAAATAACCCATCAGTACTGTTTAAGCACACAGTCATCCTTCAGAAAAATGCATGCAAATAACAATTATTAGATATTATACGCACTCTCAAAATGCTTTAATGAAAAACAATGGAAAACACACACACAGTGAGCACTTCAAACAGTGAAAACACTCCAGTGGATATTCACTAAAACACCCCTGAAACATTATGAGCCAAAGGTATCATATATAGAATATGTTTATCTTTCAGAATTTGTTTTGTTTGAGATGTTATTTGTACAACTCTGTAAAGATGAGCTCCAACCAAAAACTGTTGTTATAAATATGTAAATGAACAAATCAATGAATTATAAAAAGTAATAATGAAGTAAATAACAGCGATAGATAGATAGATAGATAGATAGATAGATAGATAGATAGATAGATAGATAGATAGATAGATAGATAGATAGATAGATAGATAGATAGATCATTTATGTTAGGGTTATGGTTAGTTTTTAAATCAAGAAAAACAACTAAACAAAATTGACCAATGTTTTAAACACAAAATCATAGATTAGCAAAAAATTAAAAAAATTAAAATTCCAAGAAACAATGATACATCACTGTAGATGGCATTGAATTGAAGTTCCAGAAAAGATCAGAGAGCAAATATTCTGATGGAAGGATGTGGAGCAGTGGACCAAATCTATAATCTAAATATAATAATCATAATTTGAAATCATGGTTCTAATGCTGTAATGCATTTATGATGTTCTGAGATGAGTTTTGTCTATATTTATGTCTGTATCAGGCACCTTACACCAAAAAATAATAAACCAGACCACAGCCCTTCATAAGAGTGGAATTACATTACAGTCTGAGAGGACAGAAGTTAAACAGAACACACACACACACACACACACACACACACACACACATACATACACACACCTGTAGCTTACAGAAAGATTGTGCTTTCAGCTCAAACCAACAGCATGTAGATTTTTATTGGTTATGTTCAGAATGGCTTACTTCCATACATGCATGAAATACACAGATGAAGTTTTATCTCCTTTTTTAATTATTATTTGTTTGGACTGCCAATAGGTGCAACATTTTGTCAAATAACTGGATTAAAAATGTAAAATAACCATTTTTATTTCTGAGATGACAACTAGATGCTTCTTAATTGAACAAGCAATGTGATGAGATCATGTGATAATGTTATTTAATGTTGCATATTGCATACTACTTTAGACCCTATTTTATTCAAAAAACTAGTATGCATTTGTGCACTATTATTCCATTCTGAACATAAACAGATAGACAGTGAGGAACAAAAAACAGAACAAAAGAAAAATAAATATTCAAAAAAGTTTATATCTTCATATGTCTAAATGTTTTATTCAATGTCTTAAATATCCAGGTTCAAGTTTTTAATGTTCCAGCTGCTTGTATTTTATTCATTAATGCCCTGTTCGTTCATACTGACAGTGATCGTTAGAGGAAGCGGCTGTATGTTGGCCGTGAAACTATTATTATATTTTTTATGCATATATTTTTTACAAAAGTTTGGGGTCAAATTTTTTTTTTGAAAGAAAATAATAGTTTTATTCAGCAAGGATGCATTAAATTGATTAAAAGTGACAGTAAAGACATTTAATGTTACAAAATATTATTAATATTATGTACTTATCCTATTCAATCCTGAAAAAATGTATCGCAGTTTCCACAAAAATATGAAGCAGTAACTGTTTTCATCATTGATAATAATCAGAAATGTTTCTTGAGCAGCATATCAGAATGATTTCTGAAGGATCATGTGACACTGAAGACTGGAGTAATTCAGCTTTGATCACAGCAATAAATTACATTTTAAAATATATTCAGATAGAAAACAGTTATTTTAAATTGTAATAATATTTCACAATATTACTGTTTTTATGGTATTTTTGATCAAATAAATGCAGCTTTGGTGAGCAGAAGAGATGCATTTCAAAAATCTTAGAGACCCCAAACTTTTCAACAGTAGTGTATATATGTTATATATATATTTTGCGTGACAACGAATCTGTTTTCCTGCCACTTCACATTCTGGAGGGGAAAGAGTATAGAAATTGCAGCAGAGTATAATCGTATCATGGACAAGATAAATAGCTTTCCACATTTTTTTTTTTTTTAATTATATCCCTGAATGTGGGCAAAGACAAATTACACAGAACAGTGAAACGCTCATAACAGCATTAACTCCTCCTCCATCTTACCTTCACTCCTATCATCTTCACTCTCATTGGTAGACGCCATTGAAGCTCATTTGCATAAAGTTAAAGACACGTTGCAACAGTGCCTCAAAACTTTCACGCTGGAAAATCGCTGTCAGTGTGAACGCCCCTTAAAGTTCATACTGTTAAAACCCACCGTCCTCCTCCGGACCCCTGCGGGACAGAACCACCTGCCTGCGGGGGCCTCTGAGGTGGCTTCCAGAACTCTCTCCGTTTAGTCCAGGCGCGGAGGTGTAGCAGGGCCCCGCTCGGCCCAGAAACCCCCTGACGAGATCCCTGTGTGGCCCGCCGTCTATGGGAATGGGGCTCAGCTCATCCAGAGTCTCCAGCCCAGTTCCAGAGCCGAAACCGAAGGCCGTCTCGCGGTCCAGACGCGGGTTACTGGAGCTGCTCGGGGATTGTGGGTCGGCGCTGAAGTATAAAGTGGAGCTGGATTCGGTGGGGCAGTAATTGGGTTCAGGACTGTCCCCAAACACAGACTTTCCCTCCGGCGAGCTCCTCTTGCACTCGGAGACGGGCGACTCTAATGGGCTCTCCATTTCGAGACTGTCATCCTCATCTGCTTCCTCTTCCGCTCTGGCTTCGCTCACGCTCTCAAACTCTTCCCTGCAGTCGGACAGTGGCGCCATTGTGTCGTCCCGGCTTTCCGAGGTGGACACACACCCGTCTTCTATAATTTCTCCCTTCTGATCCACCATCAGTATCCCGGATACTCCACCCGCCCCATACGCCCCGTTAATCTTACCCGGGTCACCGGTTTTCAGGGCGAGTCGGATCAGCAACCAGTGATGGTGGCGGCACTCCCCATCCGGCTTCACGCCGCAGCTCCCGGGATGCTCCAGCAGAGAGCCGGGAATCCCAGAGAGGGAGAAGGAAGGATGAGAGGATGGGAAGAGCATAGGAAGAGGGGCCAGAGGAAGACTTTTGTCCCCCAGAGAGAAGGACGAATTGCCCTGCTGAAGACACTCTCGGCCCATGTGTGCCCGCTGATGCAAACCCTGAGAGATTTCAGTGGATTTGGGATGCAGGAAACGATAGTACAACATCAGGGATGTCAAACCTGAGAAAGATAGAGAGTAATAAAATTAAAGACAACCTATAACGCCCCTTTTACAAGATGTAATATAAGTCTCTGGTGTTCCCAGAACGTGTGTGTGAAGTTTCAGCTCAAAATACCCCACAGATCATTTATTATAACTTGTCAAATTTGCCCCTATTTGAGTGTGAGCAAAAACACGCCACTTGTGTGTGTCCCTTTAAATGCAAATGAGCTGCTGCTCCCGGCCCCCTTTCCAGAAGAGGGCGGAGCTTTAACAGCTCATGCACGTCTGATGAATGGGTAATAATTTATAATCAAAATAATGTTTTAATCATAATAATGTTTAATCAAACAGTTAAAATGACCAATAATGGTAAAATTGCACTTTAATTTCTGCATTAATCTCAAAAGACTTCTATTTCAAATAAATGCTGTTCTTTTGAACTGAAATCTTGAAAAAAAAATATTATGGTTTCCACAAAAATATGAAGCAGCACAACTGTTTTCAACATTGATAATAATCAGAAATGTTTCTTGAGCAGCAAATCATCATATCAGAATGATTTCTGAAGGATCATGTGACACTGAAGACTGGAGTAATGATGCTGAAAATTCAGCATTGCATCACAGGAATAAATTACACTTTAAAACATATTCAAATAGAAAACAGACATTTTAATTTGTAAAAATATTTCACAATATTACTGTTTTAACTTCATTAAATAAATGTAGCCATTGTGAAAATAAGAGACTTCGTCCAAAACATTGAAATGCATTTTAATTTATATGGTATGGTACTTAAATGTATAACATACCATGGTAAATTTCAGAAAAGGAACATTAGCAAATTCAATTGTGTTGCAAAGCACTTGCATTTTTAAAAAAAAAGGTTTGGCATACCAGTGTGTGCTTATTCATAAAGAGCATTTTTTACTTTTGCATCATACCGGTTATTTTACACACAGAAAGACCTGTTTTTATTTAATGAAATATATTTAAGGGAAAAATACTTTTCAGTGCAAATGATCAAACCCAATGCAGAATAAATGAAAAATGCACTTTAAAGGCACACTACATAAATTCTCGCCACTAGAGGTCACTTATTCAAAACAAAGGCGTAGCTTGATGACGCTTTGATTTCGCGGAATGATGGGAGGTGTTGTCTTCACGACTACAGCCGGTGGAAAAGAACTGGGACGGGATTCAAGCAGAAATCATGTTCATGGATGAGATTATTAACATTACTGTAATATGAAGCAGAGCAGGGCGAGTGTTATGAGAGCTGAACGAGGCCGCTGGAGCGATTGCTAAAGAGAGACGAGCACGACACATGGCTCGAGAGCAGCGGGACTTTTATTATGCCACAGTCGCCGCTTTTGCTTCTTCCGGTCAAGCGTATGAGAGGTAACGCAGCGCTGTTTATCATATTAGATACATTTGAGTGTGTTGAAAGTTGTTATAGTGTTACTCTGTGCTCTATTATGAGACACTTAATGCACACTGTAGTAAGCTAGATTGATATTAGGCATGGTAAAACATGGTGTTCTTGGTAAATCAAGAAAACGAGATCTAAAGAATAAGACTTACTGTGTTGAGCTATATAACATGATTAGTTTTCTGTCTATAAATGTATCCAAACAGTTGCTCACCTGTCTAATAAAAACACATAATATATTAAAGCATCTCTGGTGTTTTCATGGTTTCTACAAAATAAGACGGAAATCAAGGGTAATGCGGGTATGATGTCATTGATAGGTGACGCACAGACACAGTCCATGTCCTGGTTAAAATTTCTTATTTCTCTGGATTTAAACATTCTTGGAAACATCTGGGATAATGTAAGAACACACAAATATATAACAATAAAATATATACAGTACAGTCCAAAAGTTTGGAACCACTAAGATTTTTAATGTTTTTAAAAGAAGTTTCGTCTGCTCACCAAGGCTACATTTATTTAATTAAAAATACAATTAAAAAACAGTAATATTGTGAAATATTATTACAATTTAAAATAACTATGTACTATTTAAATATATTTGACAAAGTAATTTATTCCTGTGATGCAAAGCTGAATTTTCAGCATCGTTACTCCAGTCTTCAGTGTCACATGATCCTTCAGAAATCATTCTAATATGCTGATTTGCTGCTCAATAAACATTTATGATTATTTTCAATGTTGAAAACAGTTGTGTACTTTTTTTTTCAGGATTCCTTGATGAATAGAAAGTTCAAAAGAACAGCATTTATCTGAAATACAAAGCTTCTGTAGCATTATACACTACCGTTCAAAAGTTTGGGGTCAGTAAGAATTTTTATTTTTTTGAAAAGAAATTAAAGAAATGAATACTTTTATTCAGCAAGGATGCATTAAATCAATCAAAAGTGGCAGTAAAGACATTTATAATGTTACAAAAGATTAGATTTCAGATAAACACTGTTCTTTTGAACTTTCTATTCATCAAATAATCCTGAAAAAAAATATTGTACACAAATATTTTGTACAATTGTACACATTAAATGTTTCTTGAGCAGCAGATCAGCATATTAGAATGATTTCTGAAGGATCATGTGACACTGAAGACTGGAGTAACGATGCTGAAAATTCAGCTTTGCCATCACAGGAATAAATTACTTTGTGAAATATATTCAAATAGAAAACAGTTATTTTAAATTGTAATAATATTTCACAATATTACTGTTTTTTACTGTATTTTTAATTAAATAAATGTAGCATTGGTGAGCAGACGAAACTTCTTTTAAAAACATTAAAAATCTTAGTGGTTCCAAACTTTTGGACTGTACTGTATATATGACAATATAAAATATATATTTCAACAAAATATATAACACTGTTCTAGTGGGTTTTGGATATTTTAATCTAAAAATCTTACATATTGTGCCTTAAACCATTAATGAACATAAAAACACAAAACACTTTCATTGTTTATTCTGGGTGTCTACATTATTTTTCATAGTATGACACAATTGTTACTGAGATCTGTCTTACTATCGTGCGCTGAACACACACACAGACTCTCACCGAGCAGAAAGCTGCACAGCACAGCAGTGGGGACGGTCAGGCTATCCCATGATGCATCAGTCAGGATGTCAGATGCAGCCAATATCAGTGTAACATTCTCCAGCAGCATCACCTACACAGCACAGAAACAACAGAGCTGTCACTCAACTGCTTAAAGGAACAGCTCCAAATAATGCATGCTCTATTCCTTTAAATCCATATTCATTTTCTGCATATTGATAGGCTCAATAGAGAGTCTTAGAAAAACAGATCATAACATTATTACGAATATATCTCATGCTCTCATTAAGATTGTGTGTGTGTTTGTACCGTATAGAATCCTGCCATCCGGAACCGGGAGGGTCCGTCCTTCACGTTGAGAAACAGGAAGATGTGTACGCCTCCCAGAATGATGTTAAACACGCGCCATGACCACTGGCCCACATATATATCAGTCTGCTGGGAGACCAACCACAGCGCAGCCATCAACCAATGAGACGCTGGGAGAAAATGAGACACACAAAGATTAAAAAACGTATTTTCTACGAACTGAGGGATGAGTCAGTAATATTATTGTGTGTGGCAACTGACAGCATGCTATAGAGGCGGTTCATAAGCTGTGGGGGAGAATGCACTTAATTATCAATAAAATAATGTCACAATACACCAAAAATATCATTTGTGCTAATTATTATTATTATTTTTTAAAATATATATTTCTTCTTTTTTTGGTGCAATTTTTTTCTTTTGATTGTAGCATGAAATCATACACTACAATTCAAAAGTTTGTGATCAGTAAGATTTTTTAATGTTTCTTCTGCTTACCAAAGCTGCATTTATTTGATCAAAAATACAGTAAAAACAGTAATATTGTGAAATATTATTACAATTTAAACTGTTTACTATTTGAATAGATTTTAAAATGTAATTTATTCCTGTGATCAAAGCTGAATTTTCAGCATCATTACTCCAGTCTTCAGTGTCACATGATCCTTCAGAAATCATTCTAATATGCTGATGTGCTGCTCAGGAAACATTTATTATTATTATTAATGTTGAATAAAAGTATTAATTTCTTACTGACCCCAAAGTGTACATTCCTTCAGATACTTCACTGGTAATTTACTAACAAAACCCGAGCATGCACATCTATAATCTTCATTCAGACTCACCCACGACCCCGATGATCCAGCAGCCGAAGGTGCGGGTGAACAGGGCGAGGCTGGTGAAGCGGGCAGCTAACATGCCTGCCCTCCACAGCAGCTGGCACAGGAGCGCCGCTGGCGGCATCTGCAAATGCCCAGGACGGATCAAGCAACAGGCCCGACTGTAGAGCACCAGCGCCCAGGACAGCGAGAACAAACACACGACACCGCACAGAGCAACTGCAGACAAAAAACACACACGGTTATCTATAAGAGTTTAGAAATGACTGTTTTCAAACAGGTTTCAGTCTGTAACTGAGCTCAGGGCTGACCTGGAGATGAGAAGCCGTAGCCGGTAATGGTAAGAGCGTATGTCTGCAGAAGCGTCTGCGGTAGAGTCATCAGCAAAACCTCCAGCAGACGCAAAGCAGACACGTCTGCCTGCTGCATCACCTCCTGTGACTGCGACGAGCCTGGAGCTGTCCATTCACACACACTGCAATCCCAAAACCTGACACACAACACACATCAAGTCACCTTTATTTTTATAGCACTTAAAGGAGACCTATAATGCCTCTCTGGTGTTCCCAGAATGTGTCTGTGAAGTTTCAGCTCAAAATCCCCCACAGATCATTTATTATAGCTTGTCAAATTTGCCCCCTATTTGGGTGTGAGCAAAAACACGCCTATTTTGTGTGTGTCCCTTTAAATGCAAATGAGCTGCTGCTCCCGGCCCCCTTTCCAGAAGAGGGCGGAGCTTTAACAGCTCAACAACAACAAAGCTGGAGAATCTCACGCAGCCAAAATGAGGATTGTCAGTAACGGTGTTCAGCCTTACATTGTTCAAACCGGAGTCGACACTGATGGAGAGACTCAGGAAGAAGTTACAACTTTTAGAATGAAACTGGACGTTTCTGAACGGTTAGTGGATAAATTTATGTAGTTGCTGTGGAGTTGATTCAACTCATCGACTAGCATGTGCCGTCATGTTCATCTTTTATGCAAATCCAGCGTTGAATTGACCCTCGTTTGTGAAGCAGTCCGGCGTAAAATGACGGCATGACAACAACACTCTACTACAACAACTCTTCCTCTTCTCTAAAGCAGCCCAACATGGCCACACCCCCTTTGTTGCATGTTCTCGGGGGCGGGGTTTATGTAAATTTTAGGGTTAGTGATGTCACTAACACGGGAAGAAGCTCGTTGTAGTTCCTACCAGCCATTTGTTGTAGGCCTTAAAAAGTGAATATCTCCCTTTGCATTGAACTTTGAGAGTCGTAAATTTGCAGATGTTGTTTATGATCTAACAGCAACATTACACACTAACTAAAGTTAAAAAAGTGAAATCATAATCAAGGACATGAACAATACTTCTAAAGCATTTATTAATTTTAGTTTATATTAATTTCAACATTTACTAAAACATTATTACAATCAAAAGTTGTTTCTGTTAACATTAGTTAATAGGCCTCAGCTAACAAGAACTAACAATGAACAGCTGTATTTCAATCAACTAATGTTAACAAAGATGAATAAATACTGCAACAGATGTATTGATCACTGTTAGTTAATGTATTAACTAATGCTAACTAATTGGACTTTATTGTAAAGTGTTACCAATTAATGATATATTAACTTAAATTTTACATCTAAGGGGTTCGGCTGACAAAAAAGTTTGGGAAGCACTGGAGTAAAAGAAATGAATTGTATTTTTTTTAAAGGAATTGTTCATTTAAACAGAAGCACAAACACACCTTTTGAAGATGCCCAGGTGAAGTGTGTGAATGATGAAATTGTGGCCTGTACGTTTGTCTCCGTCGGCCCTGTACCATCTGAAACTCAACACCTGCACCAGTGACCCCGGCAACATGAGGGCAAAGGTCAATCCGGCCAAACACAGCTCCTCCTGCCACAGGTAGAAGCCCAAACAGCAGACCACTGATGAACAGCAGAGAGAACATTTGTTACCAAACATCTCCATCTGTGCACTTGAATATGTTTGAGATTATCTCTATCAAAAGAGCAGTGAAATGGGATGAGATTATATCACAGTAAATCCACGTTAAACTGTAATATGATAGAAACAATTCTGTAATCTGTCATTCCTGACAGTCAAGCTTTGACAGATCAGGTGTTTCGAGGATCCCTAAATCTCTAAAGGTGCATCGGAACAATATTTATTTTGAAAAAGCACCCTTCAAATAAATGTTAATTAAATGTTTCTGTTTAGTATTATACATCTAACAATACTCTTACAGTGGATGGGAAATTAAATATGTTCAGTGTGATACAAAGTATATATTACGTTTTAATAATTCCCTTTGTCTTCAGTGCATTGACAACATAAAAGCCAGTTATTGTTATTATAATACAACATGTCGTCTCCATAACATCATGCTTAATATTTTTTATGCACACAGTATATATACATATATTTTTCTATATATCCTCCTATATATTAATATATTTCAGATATTTTTACAATATATTAATATATAAATATATGTGTCAGTATTTACATGGTGCACTTCCAAGAATACCATGGTGCATGTCCAAAAATCCATTGTAGTACCGAAAAGCACCATGATTTTACCATGTTTCTGTACAGGTGTCACGGTTACATGGTATTTCAGACATGTACTGCAGTATTACCATATTTTTGGACGTTTTATGGATTTTGGACATCTACAATAATAGTCCCATGATTTATCTTGGAATATTATGTAAATATCATGGTAAATGAATACGGTAACGTTCGTTATAATGTGATTTATGGGGTGCATTAGATGCACCTGTGATGCGGTATAAGGTCACTCACGCGCCGCTCTCTCCGCCAGCAGCACGAGCGCGGACGCAGCGAGCAGCAGCACGCGCCAGCAGCTCGACCACGCGCCGCATCCTCTCCGCTCCGTTACCGGCATCTCACCGACCGGGACTCGGCGTTTCTCGAGACATCTTTGTGTTTGTTGTTGTTGTCAGCGGCGGATCCTGTTTCTCCTCTCCTCTCCGTTGTCCTGTCAAAATATCTGACGTCATTCATCTGGATTTTTAAAGAGACAGTAACGCGCATCCGCTGATAAATTCATGTTGATGTATGAATAGATGGATTTGTTTTATTTTATTAGATTTATGTAATTATATTACATTCCTACCTATGGTTGCGTGTGTCTGTTTGTGTGTAGGTGTAAATGTGACCCGGATGTTTACAAACAGATGCTGTTTTGTTGGACAACACAAGAGAAACGTGATATCAGCAGTACACACACACACACACACACACACACACACACACACACACACACACACACACCCCTAAGGTATAAAAAAACGCCACACGTGTATTTAAAATGTAGTATAATCTATTTAATGGTTGTTTAAATAGCAAAACACGAAAAATAAAGTCATGAAATAGAACAAATGGAAAATACACTATATAAAAATATTAAAGCACTGTTTTGGGTAACAGAAATTGCACTAATAAATTATATAAAATTACAACACATAAAACACTTGCCAGCTTTCTCCAACTTGACATTTATGAAAACACTCGTGCCCTGAGAATAGTTCATCCTTATCATATAGTCGACTCTTGTCTGAAAGCATGTTTGTGTGGTTTTATTGTGTTCACTTATTCAATCAACAGATATTGCAAAAATATGATCATATTGGAATTTTATAAAAAAACAACAACAAAAAAAAAAAAACTTAAACCCATTTGTGAAAGCCCTGATCTCACCTATAAGCGATTTAATGTGTTTTGCCAGCAGTTTATCACATAATAACACATAAATCCAATGACTGCAACATTTAGGACAATTAGACGTTATTCAAATATGCAGAATTCAACAAAGTGTATAATATTGAATGATAATATGAGTGTGTGTGTATGTATGTATTATATATATATATATATATATATATATATATATATATATATATATATATATATATATATATATATATATATATATATATATACACACACACACACTACCATTCAACAGTTTTGGTTTGAAATATGTACATTTATTTGATCAAAAATAAAGTAAGAACAGCCTTATCATCATTAATCCAGTCTTCAGTGTCACATGATCCTTCAGAAATCATTCTAATATGTTGATTTGCTGCTAAAGAAACATTTACTATTATTATCAATATTGAAAACAGTTGTGCTGCTTCATATTTTTGTAGAAACAGTGATATATTTTTTCAGGATTCTTTGATGAACATAAAGTTCAAAATAACAGCATTTATTTGAATCAGAAATCTTGTGCACCATTATAAATGTCATTATTGTCAGTAATAAATCCTTTCCAATTAAAAGGATAAATTCATTTCAACAGTATTAATTTCTGACACTAAACTTTTGAATGGTAGTGCATATAATTAATAGACTCATTTTATAAATTCTTAAAGGGGGGGGGGGGTCTAATGCTATTTCATGTAATCTGACTTATTTGCACTGTTGGAAAGAGTTGGAAGTTTCAAAATGACGGAGTATTTCTGTGCCAAATACACTACTTCCGGTTTCAGATAATGTTTCGGAGAGTTTTTTTGATTATGGCCCTTTACCATGTAATAAAGGGGAGAATTCCTTGTATAGGCACTTCTCCCTGATAAGCGTGCACACACACATCACCCAGAGCGAGAGCAAGAGCACGCCCATCAATGCACTTTGTTCGGGTTACGGAAGTGTGTTTTTGGATGTGAGGGAAAGATGACCTTTTTCAGCTTCCCAAAGAACCCAGATTTAAAGGGTTAGTTCACCCAAAAATGAAAATTCTGTCATTTATTACTCACCCTCATGCCGTTCCACACCCGTAAGACCTTCGTTCATCTTCGGAACACAAATTAAGATATTTTTGTTGAAATCTGATGGCTCAGTGAGGCCTCCATAGCCAGCGATGACATTTCCTCTCTCAAGATCCATAAAGGTACTAAAAACACATCTAAATCAGTTCATGTGAATACAGTGGTTCAAATATTATAAAGCGACGAGAATATTTTTGGTGCGCCAAAAAAACAAAATAACGACTTATTTAGTGATGGCCGATTTCAAAACACTGTTTCAGGAAGCATCGGAGCATAATGAATCAGCATATTGAATCACGATTCGGATCGCGTGTCAAACTGCCGACGGCTGAAATCACGTGACTTTATCGCTCCGAACCGCTGATTCGACACGTTGATTCATTATGCTCCGAATCTTCCTGAAGCAGTGTTTTGAAATCGGCCATCACTTTATAAGTCGTTATTTTGTTTTTTTTGGTGCTCCAAAAATATTCTTGTTGCTTTATAATATTAATATTGAACCACTGTACTCACATGAACTGATTTAAATATGTTTTTAGTACATTAATGGATCTTGAGAGAGGAAATGTCATTGCTCCCTATGCAGGCCTTACTGAGCCATTAGATTTCAACAACAATATCTTAATTTGTGAAGATGAATGAAGGTCTTACGGGTGTGGAACGACATGAGGGTGAGTAATTAATGACAGAATTTTCATTTTTGGGTGAACTAACCCTTTAAAGGAACAGTGGATGAAGTTTGTTTTTCCAGGGCAGCAACGGAGTTGTGCATGTATTCGGAATTTCGGTGACAAATGTTTTGTAAACAAGTCCCAGTTCGACACTGGATTTGCAGACCACGGGCGGCGAGAAAAACTGCATCAAATGTCCGTGTTTTGTTGGCAATCGGCGCACAAGTTCATATAATGTAAAGAACGTGAATTTTTTTGTTCCCTTTTTAGGTATAATGATGTCACAGCTTGCAGACGATCTCTAGGCAAAAGCTGCGCATACTCGTGACTCTTTATCTCTGCCCACGGCAGGCACGCCTCCAGGAGCTCGGCTGTTTTCGGAAAGAGTCAGTATAGCATATCTGTCTTTTATAAATATGATAAAACTAAAGACTTTTCAGAGATATGAAGGATGCAATACTACTGTACTCTACTATAAGTACTCAAGATTAACATGAGATTGGCAAAAACTGTGTGTGTTATGTACCTTTTAAATGATAAGCCAGTCAAATACAAACAAAAATAACTGAAAATGTATGTTTAAAATATAAACAGGAAATCACAGAAAACAGGTCAAGACTGTGCATCTATCAGACAATTTACCGATCACCTTCTTGTTTAATGGAAACCTTTGGAGAAAGAGGCCTGGACGATTCATTTCTTTATTATTTGGACCTGTGCTGCTTCCTGGTGGAGGACAGATGGATCTGCAAGTGCCTGTGTCCAGATCACCCGGCACATCCTCTTTATAGACTCCGTCTCCATATTAACCTCAAGGCTTTCTGCACCTTCGCTGAGATCAAACCTCTCGATCGCGTCATTGGCCAAGTCCAGCTGAGAGGCGGAGCCTGTGACGCTGGTGGCAGGACAGAACTGGTGGGTGTGGATCTGTAGGCTGCACAGGTGTGTGTACCTGCGAGGGCACTGCGGGCACTGGTGTGAGCGTGGAGCGGTGTGCAGGCGTCTGTGGAGCCGCAGGTGGATGTGCTGGGTGAAGCTGGCGGGGCATTGCTTACAGACATATGGCCGTTCACCTGAGTGCAGCCGCAGGTGAGTCTTCAGGTTACTGCAGCTGCTGAAACGCCTGTTACACACCTGCACATGAGACACATCACAGCAAATAAGATCTCCGTTTTCTCTCCTAGAAAGCAATGAGATGTTCCGCTGTGTGTTCTTACATGGCATTCATGTGGTTTCTCTCCCGTATGAACCTGGATGTGCTTTTGAAGGTGAGCCAGCTGGGTGAAATTCCTTCTGCAGATTTCGCACCTGTACGGCTTCTCACCACTGTGAACTCTCAGGTGCACCTGGAGATCAGAAAACCGAGAACCGAGAGACATTTAGTCAAATAATAAATAAATAAATATAGCTGCAAGCAGCAAATATCAGGGTTCAAGCATTTTAAGGCCTTTAAGCATATGTGTAAAATATATACACGAGATGGCAAGCCTGTAACCATCTCGATCACAGATAGAAAAGAGCATTTACAACCAATACAGGCAATTTACCATATGAAATATATGGTTTTTCAAGCTTTTTAACAGTTATCAGTGTTGAGCCAAAAACCTAGGACTAGTTCTCCAAAGTTGGTTTTCGAAATAATCTTGAACGATCTCAAACGATTCGATGGACAGCAGCAGTCCTAGAGGCAAAGTTGCTCAGAATGAGGAGTTCTACTATGTGGTACGAATGTTGTGGGCATACGCGAAAAATCATGGGATACACAATCCTTTATGCACGTGAACAACACGAAGGCGCCCCCGGTGGCTGATTTCTTTCAAATGTCTCACAGGCCTCTATGGCACCGAGTTAAACAGGCCCAGCAACTTTTGTTCCAGTCGGCCTCTGTTAAACTTGTCTGATAGCTGCTCAATCTTCCTTGGCTAATGCTGGCCATGTTTTTTTGAGATGCATCAATGGCCCTATCCCAAATAGCCAAATATACCCTCATGGTCTTCCTGTGAGTCCACTCTTTTGTGACGTAATGCCGCTTTGACTGCCAGTTAAGCTTGCAGACTTGCGGGCTCAGTAGAAGTGCTCATCGAGGGCATGCGAGCACCCTTCTGAAAGCTAAAATGACAAATGAACACCCTACGGTCTCTTGGACTTAAGCAGCCATTGTAAGTCCACAAGACCAAAAGTGCACATGAAGTGTGCCATTTGGGAAAGGGCCAATGTCCTTATAAACAATCATGGCACCTCAGACAAACCCTGCGTTCCATTCGGAAGGGCTCATCCCTATGCCCTAATCCCTTCAAAGGGTTTACCCTCCGGAGTGAGAGCTTCTAAGGGATGAAGGGTGTAGGGGTCAAAAAAACTCTTCTTTTGGAACGCACTTCAGCGTCATCTTAACGAGACAATCAAGGAGGAGTAGATTGTGCAAGCTGCTCCCTTTGTTTAATGTTACTTTATTTATTTATTTATTTTAGGTTTATTGCACCATGTATATTGTATCTATGTATTTTAAACATTTAAATGGACTGATAAAAGGAGCTGTAAAGTATTTTTGTTGAAGTACAATGTCGTTTTGACCATAATAATGTACCAAATCGAACTCGTTTAAATATTATAGTAGTATAGAAAAATACTATTCATTTATAGGTAAAATCGAACTCCTAACCTCCTGTTCCCATTCTGTGACGTCAAACAACTTCCCTGTGCAAAGGATCATGGGGGGCCGAAGTGTCCATCAGTTGTACCCTTCGAAATCCTTCATTCCGAAGGGCCCTTTGAAGTGGCAAGTTTTGAGCACTTCGGTTTGGAACGACCCTTCAATATGGCGGCCATAATTATTTTCACTCGAAGTGCCCTTCGGAGGGCGATATATCCCGTTTGGAACGCACCGAAAGACACTGCATGCCAGTTTTCAAGTCGATCGGACTAGCGATGAAGTAGTTATAGCCGTTTTCATGTTTTTTTGCTGTTATAGCGCCACCAAGTGGCCAGTCACCTCATCCTTTTTCACGTGGCCACAGGTGAAAATATCTCATTCCATTCACAAATCATAGCCATTTTAGTAAAAGTGGCTCCACATACTTCAAAGTTTTGGTGGCCCTTGGGGACCATTAATCGAAATTTAAACTATTTCTTTGATAATTATTGACAATCAGATTCCGGAGAATCTCGCTGCACTGGTTTGGTTCCGATTGGGCAAAAACCTAGCACTAGTTCACAAAATTAGGTTTTTAAAAAAATCCAAAATACCCAAAATATAATACCCAAAATACCCAAAAAAGTTTTGCGAGCAAAGCAAAGTTTCTTAGGGGAACACAAAAAACATGCACAAAAGCATTGACACATAATTTTTCTTCCCATCTCATATTTTTTCCATCATCATCACCATTAGGAGCATCATAATATATATAGTTTCATTAGGTCTTGATTTGAAAAATATCTAAAAATGTAAAAAATAATAAAATGCCTTATATATCATCATCTCTGACATCTTTCATTGAACCACTGACACTGTTGAAATTCATAAAAGAAAATAATTCATTTACCTTCAGGTTTGACAGTTGACTGAATTTCTTCCCGCACACGTTACATTCATACTGGATCTTTCCATTCTGTCTTTGCAATGGATACGGTAAAGCCTTGTAACCTACAGTCTGTTTCTTCTGGGCGCCCTGAGACTCTGTGCCGTATCTGTCGGCAGAGGAGGAGCCACCTGGGGAAGCCACGCCCATCTCAGGTGAGTCTCTATTGGCTGTGATGTCATCAGCACTGGATACTTCAGCAGGAGAAGGGTCGGTTGCGTTGCTGAGGGTTGGCGGTGGGTTACGTGACATCTTTGTTAAGTCTTTAGGTTTTGTCTCTTTTATTGTAGAGTCTCTCACATCAATTTTGAGGTCGTCTTTATTGGTCAACGCTAATGAAAGGTGATTCTCTTTGGATGTTTGACTCAAAAGAGATGGATACATGTGGATTGGTGGAAGGGGAATATTATGAGACATGTGTGCTGCTGTTCGGCCAAATCTTATTGGCTGATGTGAAGGCACGTACTGAATAATAGGCCATATATACCTTGGCATAAAGGATTGTGGGATAGCAGGGGTGTATACATGTCCTCCTACGTTTAAAGGAATGTCAGAGAAGCTATTAGTCATCAAAGATGGAGGTAATTTTGGATTCTGCAGGTCTCTGGTCATTTTTTCCCCATATTTAGATTGTGTGATGGTGCTAAGTGGAGTTACAGTGTGATGATCAGTCCCGGGGTTCAGATCCAGGATCTCGGTGACGGTATAACCTCTCTTTCTACTCCTCACCTTATCTTTATCTTGAGAATTAGCTAAAGCAGGAAATAAAGCAAAAACATTTGAGTGAATGATTAACATGAAAGAAAATCTTTATATTTAACAAGAAAGTTTTAAACTATTCAAAAATATAGCTGCAAGCAGCAATTACAGGGCCAAGCACAAAGAAGGCACATCGAGTCAGACCATCTGCAACAGTGAGCAATTAAAGACCTATTAAGATCATTTAGATCAAAAAAAGCTGAAAAACCATAAATACAGTCAATAATAAAGATTTACTGGTTTATCACTTTCGACCAATAGGTGGCGCTGTGACTAAATTAATTCAGAGTGAGGTGACAATGACACTCGCAAAGTGTGTTGTCAATACGTCAAAGCATTGCAGAGATACAGCCTCAAGAGTCATTTTGGCATCAAGCCTCTAATTCATTGCTGTGGTATAAGAAAACAGTTTCGTCTATCAACATGAAATACGTAATTTTTTGTCTGCATGGTCTGAAGATGAAAGATGGTGAAAATTGGACCAAGTCTATTAAGACCAGTCTCATTACAATAGGCCACATTTATATAAAGCTGTTAGCATTTAAAAAAAAAAAATGCAAAATTTTTGTCTCGAAACCTTTTGAGTACCTTCAGAGCATGGTGCCCATAGCACATACTGAGTTTCGTAATAGTACACCAATGCATTCATAAAATATAGCACTTTTTATCATGATACTGTATTGTAGTTAATGGCAATTTCATATTTTGCTCAATTATAGCGCCACCATGAGGCACAATCCCACCACATTTTTTATGTGTCCTCAGAGTGAGCCCATGCATGTTTGTGCCAAATTTGGTGAAAATATCTCATTTTGTTTTGAAGTTATAGACATTTAAATGAATGAGAACATAAAAAAATGACCCAGGCTTTGTTTTGATTTTTTTGCCACTTTCTATAAAAATTTTGACATTTGAGTATTAGCATTTAGTTAAAGGTCCCGTTCTTCGTGATCCCATATTTCAAACTTTAGTTAGTGTGTAGTGTTGTTGTTAGAGTATAAATAAAATCTGTAAAATTTTAAAGCTCAAAGTTCAATGCCAAGCGAGATATTTTATTTAACAGAAGTCGCCTACATCGAACAGCCAGTTTGGACTACATCCCTCTACTTCCTTCTTTAATGACGTCACTAAAACAGTTTTTTGACTAACCTCCGCCCACGGGAATACGCAAGAGTTGCGTTTGTAGAGTGTGTTTGTCGCCATGTCGTCGAAACGCTGTTATTTTCATCCCGCAGTCCAATCACTGGGTCTGATTCCGGGTAAAATTAAATACATGTTTACAATAACACTGAGCGCGTGCATCTCCACGTTATGGTAAGAGGAGTGACGTTTCCGGGCAAGGAGCGCTAAGCTGCTGTCGAATCACAACACAGGAACCGCTGGCACAATCAGAACTCGTTACGTATTTCTGAAGGAGGGACTTCATAGAACAAGGAAGTCATCAGCCCGTTTTTATGACAGTGGAAACAGCGGTATACAGATAATTAAATTATGTGAAAAATACTGTGTTTTTTTACACGCGAAACATGATCACATGTTATATTGCACACTATAAACACAATCAAAGCTTCAAAAAACCACGAAAAACGGGACCTTTAAACTATGGTTCTGTGTTTCCTACATTGGTTTAGTCTTAATCGGACTAATGGTTTTGAAGATATTTGCAAAAGTTTTTTAAGTGCTAAATCACCACAATGCACAAACCATAAGGCGAAACCTAGCTTGTTGATATCGTCGGACTCGGCAAGGATTCCGGAGTCTTCCGGAGTCTTTCTCCCTTGAAAATAAATTATAAGCATATAGTTATAAGTTATAAGCATATAAATATTTTTTTCACCACTAGGTGGCGCTGGTTCAAAACTTCTCAAGCTCCTTCAAGGCATCGTGATAATGACCCATACCAAGTTTCGTAATGATACTAATGCATTCATAAAATACAGCATTTTAGCACAAAATTCAAAATGGCCGATATGGGGAAATTGTATATCCTCCGACTCGGCATGATGCCCCAAATCTAACGAGAATATATGATAATTTTTTTATGATTTTTGGACAAACCATTTTATAAGTAAAAATAGCCATTCTTTGTATCTCCGGACCAGTAAGTGGCACTGCGCCGAAATGCTGCAAGTTGACTCAGGTCATGCTTGTAATGACTTGTACCAAGTTTGGTCTGAATATGATAAAGCGTTGCAGAGATACAACCTTATGTCTATTTTCATAAGTGCTATGTAAAATTTCTTTGCGTGTTTTTCGAAAACGGTTTGAGAAATCAACTTGAATTCCATTACTTTGTGTCGGCATGGTCTGAAGATGATCTGGTTCAATTTTCATGGAAATCAGAGCAACGGCCGAAGAGGAGTTCGAAAAAGAATGTTTTTCGGGAAATTCAAAATGGTGGGAAGTTTTACATGACGGAAAATGACGTCATAGGGTGCAATCGAATATTTTGTTTCTGGCCCATATGGTACAAAAGTTATTAGCATAAACTTGAGTGAAAATTTGAACAGGTGGTGGCGCTAGAGGGATTAAATTAGAGAGTCCAAAATCGGTGTGGTTAATGTTGGGACTGACCTCTATAAGTGTACCAAATTTCATAACTTTCCCGCAAGCGGTTCTATGGGCTGCCATAGACTTCCAGAGTGGAAACGGAAGAATAATAAGAACACCAATGATTACTAGGTGCCTACGTGCCTTCGATGCTTGGCCCCTAATAAAAAAAACACTGTGACAAATAAACAGCCATCACATGGTGAAACAGTCTTTCCAATGAAATTAAATGTGAAAAATATAGTCAATGATGTTCAATTTAAAGCTGTAATCCCATTAAACCGCACAATATATTGCAAATAAAATAAAATACATTTATTCAGTGTATTTGTATAGTACTCTTGACAATCAGAATAGCAAGAAACTGATTGTGGCTGTCACTCACGGTGTGGGGGAGGTGGCTGCTTCAGAAAGGCCGCTTCAGAAAGGCCGCTTCTCATTGGCCGCTTGTATTCTAGGCTCCGCCCCACTAGTAGCTCCTCCCCCGGCATTAGATCCTTCATTGCATAGAAATAAACCTGCATCCCAATTTGGAATCCTGCAAGATTCTGTTGCCAAGGAGATGGGGCAGAATTTACAAAGCACATCCAACCGCTGTCGCTCTCGCCCTCACAAGACAGGAAGTGATGTAATTGCCCCTCAGAGAAGATCTTAGCAAGGAGAAAAAGCATTGACATTTTAACAGAAGATTAAAAATTATGCATTAAAGTATGAAATTATCCTGTTCAATGTGATTTTTTCATCTTTTATCATCCATCGGTGTTGAGCGATAGTAATAGCTATGCTTAGCAAACATCATTATTAAGCATTCAGAGGGGTTTAGGAAATGAAACTGCGTGACATTAGACTTTTGCTCTCAGATTTAAAGTGCACATCTATTTGTGCGAGCGATCTGTGTGAAAGTGAGAGGTTGTGGTTTAGATGTTGATTCACGCTTTTAGCTGCTGGTACAGCCTGTCTGTTTGACCTTACGACACCTGTTTCTCTCTCTCTGTCTGTCTTTCTCTTTCTCTCTTTCTTTTTTCAGTTTAGTTCATTCTGTCTAATATCGAACTTAAGAGATTGGGCTTGCTCATTTATGAACTTACTTTGCATGCGATGCAGTCATATAGAGAGAACAAATTCATTTAGAGAAATATTTAGCCCTCTAGACATTCATAAGGTTGTATTTGTTTGGTATTGAATTTAATTATTTTATGTCAAATACTATTTAATTTACATATAATCATTAACATACTGTATAGTACCATTCAAATGTGTCTTCTGCTCACCAAGGCTTTTTATTTGATCAAAAATAGAGTAAAAAGAGCAGTATTATGAAGTTAAAAAAGCTGTTTTCTATTTGAATATTTTTTTTAAATGTAAATGCAAAGCTGAATTTTCAGCATCATTACTCCAGTCTTCAGTGTCACATGATCCTTCAGAAATCATTCTACTATGATGATTTACTGCTCAAGAAACATTTACGATTATTATCAATGTTGAAAACAGTTGTGCTGCTTCATATTTTTGTAGAAACAGTGATATATTTTTTCAGGATTCTTTGATGAATATAAAGTTCAAAAGAACAGCATTTATTTGAATCAGAAATCTTGCGCACCATTATAAATGTCATTTTTTCTGGATTATTTGATTAATAGAAAGTTTAAAAGAACAGTATTTATTTGATATAGAAATCTTGTGCAACATTGTAAATGTTTTTACTGTCCCTTTTGATAAATTTAGTGCATCCTTGCTGAATAAAAAAATAAACTGTCCTACTGACTCCAAACTTTTAAACAGTAGTGCTTGTTATGCATTGTATATTACCTATAAAAAATCAAATCAAAACATCTTTTACAAGAAATTTGACATTTCAAATTTTGTGCATAATTTTGCCCCATTTAACTCTCTTCAAATATATTGACTGAATTTCTGAAGTGTGAAATTCAATGGTGCTGCAAATGCAGCAGAGTGAGCTATTAAGGTTTTCTGGAAACCTTGTTCTCGTGTGTGTGTGTGCGCGCTCCTGTCAGCCACTTCCTTGCTGAGTCAGTGTGTGAGATAGGAGTGTATAGCTTTACTGGCACATGTAAGCGAGAAGGAGTGCGTCAGAGAAACCCAACATGAGCACACACCCCCCCTGAAACATGACTGGTAAATATGAACCTCAATGACTCAAAATGGTTTTTGATCTCACACACACTCACTTATACACACACACACACACACACACGTTTCTTATCTTTCTTGTGTGCACATCTGTTGACGTACCATCCAGATGTGTTTCCGGTTGATGTTTGCAGATATATCTTCACGGTGCAGAGGTTCTCCCAGCAGCGGGCCGAACCGGGTCCCTACAGGAATGGGTTCTGTGGTGAAAACACCCAGCTCCTTCTAACAGCACAATAGAAGAAAATCAGAAAGCATTACACACAAAAAAAAAAAACTATTTGCAGCGAAACCAATGTGTGCGGTGATAAATTAACCTCGGACTATAGATGACTCAGAAAGCTCTGTCTCCGTTTATCCAGTAAAGTGCCTCTTTACTTGTAAAAACTGTTGCTTTGTGAACACTTTGAAAAATGGAGCATATTTGTGCATGAGCATTTAAATGTGAAATTCATGTTTAAGTGATTTTTTTTGATGTATAAAGTCAGTTCTCTAGAAGAGTAGTTCATCACATTACCACACGTTTTACTGTTTTACTTGAAAAATGTGCTTGTGGTATCTTTCTTTACAATGAATTTATACTTATTTAATATTTTGTACCTAATGCAATGACATAACAGTTATTTTAGTATCATTGAGATGTTTTTAATTAATATTTTGATTTTTTTTTTTTTATATTTTTAAGTTTAAGGTTTTTTTTTGCCATTTTTATAGTTTTTTTAAAAGACTATATAGTTTTTTTTAAATTTAGTTTTAGTTATTTTAGTACATCAAGTTAATCTAAATGAAAATGAGAAATGTTGCCTTGGCAATTAGATGGGGATTAGTTTTTTATATTTATGGGCCAAGCACTGAAGTTGCGAAGTCATCTATTATATCCATTAGTTTTCTTCTTCTTCTTCTTCTTTTGCTCTGGAAGTCTAGACAGCCAATAGAAACGTTTGTGGGAAAATTATGAAATCTGGCACACAGATTGAGGACAGTCTGAACAGTAACCAGAGCAATTTTAGATTCTCCAATAATGCGCAAACATATTTGAACAGGAGCACGCCAAAATGGACGTGAGGCTGTATCTAAGCAATGACTTGCTGTAATAAGACCAAACTTGGTACATGTCATTACAAGCATGACCTGAGGCTACTTGCAGAGTTTCAGCAGAGCGCCACCTACAGGTCAAGAGAAATGAATGCTTAATTTTTGCTTAGAACTTCTGAAATGTTGCCCATGGTGCCAAGCTGATCTGAGCCTGTAACTCTGCAATGCTTTTTGACACCAAACTTTGTACGTGTCATTGTTACCTCACACTGACCACACCACCTCAATTTGGTAACAGCGCCACCTATTGGTTAAATAGTATACGCAATTAAATCATATTACATGTGACTGAATTTTTGATTTTTCAGACATTTTGACTAAAATCCTATAAAATGTCTTTAATTACTCATTGTTGCAGTTGGTCTGATGCTCCCAGCCATGCTCGCATAACTCATCATGCCTTTTTTGTGCTTGGCCCCCTTAATTGATGCATGCAGCTATATTACATTTAATTTCAGTTAAAATTTTATTTCAAGTAACATTTATTTGATTTCAATTTTTTTTCAATTTAAGCATCCAAATATATTTTTGAAGTCACTGTACAAGTATGTATGTGTGTACCTGATTGCGATGTGTAAATCTGAGGTATCTGGGTAATGATGTCTGGGCTCTGGTTTCCATCTCACATTGATCTTTAACATGACGGGTGTGTGTCACATCCACGCTGTCCTCAATTTGTACAGTGATGCGCTTGTTTGCTGTGGTGGTGAGTGTTTTAGATGGCATAACAAATCCGAGTTAAGATTACACCTGTGTATGACAGACAGACAGAAAAATGATCAATTTTTTCTGTATTTCTCATGCATACACGCTTGCTACTGGCAAAAATCACATTCATGATTTAAAATAGAAGTTTATGCAAAAAAAAAAGAAGAAATAGTAATTGAATTCACTCATCTGACTTCATTTGGAAATCATGATGATATAAACAGAACGAAGTGTAAGTGATTGCTAACTTTCCGGTAAATTACTAACCAACATTTCCATTAGTTAACTGAATGTGACTGAACATTTGAATCTTTTACTTAAGAAAATGAGCAATTGGAAAGACAAAACACAAATGACCCAGCTAATAAAATATATCATAGGAACGTTTTGCTGAAGTTCCTGTTAAGCTATGAAATTTTATCTCCGAATGTTCCCTGAACATTCAAAGAGTCCAGTTTTTTTCTTTGTTACACAAACATTAAGGGAACATTCAATCTGATAATTTTGCAAACATTATGAGAACATTACTTTTGAATGTTCTCTGAAACAAGTATTAACATTTAAAAAAAAAACGTCCAAAACATTTCAGAAAAAAACGTTCCATGAACGATGTAAAAATAATGTTTCTGTGCAAACATTTCAGGAATATCCCAGTTAACTCTGAATAAACGTTATTAAAATTACTGGAAGGACTAAAGTTCATAACTTTGTGAGAACCTTGCCAGAATGTTCTGATAATGTTCCCTGTTAAGTGGGGAAAATGGAGCTCAAATGGATATTTTCCAGTAATATCTCCATAATAATTTGCAATCAAAAGCAAAAAACCTTCAGCTGCTCTCCACATTCATTTTATAGCTCTATAATTTTACTGTACTCTATGTCAAATGTCTCATTTGCATCTATATTTAAAGAAGCATTTGAGATAACATTATGTCAATTATATAAAACATAAGTCTCTGGAGCTATGAATGAGAACCAACTGAGCAATACAATTGTCCTATATAAAGAATGCAAACATTTTACTGATCTTTTTTATTCCGATCTGATCAAAAGCACACGTTTGACAGGTCCAAGTCCTGTCAGTTTGATGTGGGAGCTCAGATGAACAAACCAGTAAGAATGAAACTCAATAAAAGAGCAGCGTTCTCGCTCTCACACAGCGCTGTGACCACAACACATCTGACCTGAAGAGTTTTCCTTCAGACTGATCTTCAGCTGATTCATACGCTTCTCACACGATACCCTACTACAAACCAACTGCATGTTCAGTTAGAGTAAAATGCACACTTACTGTGATGGTTTGAGTTGAGTCAGTGTGAGTTTCTCTCCAGCTGTCTGTAGGAGGAGGTTGCAGACAAGCTCTCTACCTCTGTTTCTCTCTCTTGAATGTGTAGATACCTTCGTTTTCATTCAGACATCACTTGACAAACTCCACCCTGATGTCTGCCTCCACCCCTTTGAGTCTGTTTCTCTCTTTTCCTTTTTGAGTGTGCATTTTTACAGAAACTCACATGGTCTCTATATGACATCTCAGACATGTCATAGTTTTGATATCTGTTCATATTATTCATACAGTTATCATACTTAGTACTGAATAATGACCATCACCACCTCATTTATTAATCTAGCTGATACTTACAAATGAAACAAAAACTGTTTTTTCTTTAAAGAAAATGCCTACACAAAATAAACAGAATTAACATTTTGTAAGTAGACTTATATTATTCTTACATGTTCAGTTTAATTTCTGTGCTGCAAAAGATACAGAACAAACTATTTTAAGTATACAAATACTGTATGGCTTTTACAACACCCATAAATAAATAAATAAATAAATAAATTAACAAACGTGCAAAACCCATTTCTGCCACATAAGAAAAAATGCTTTTGTAAATCATAATTATGGCATAAAACTCAAAACAATGACATTCTTAGTCATAATTATTTGATGAAAAGTCAAAATTATGACTTGAAAAGCCAAAAATATGACAACTTTTAATCTCATATTTTCCTATATTTAATCTCGTAATTAAAACCTATTTCAAACCTCTCTAAGATATTAGAAAAAGTTGTTGCCTCCTAGTTACAGGCCTATTTAACAGCACATGAGCCTTTCTAGTCTGGCTTTCATCCATCCCACAGTCCTGAAACAGCCTGGTTAAGGTTCTTAAAGATCTCCTTCTAGCTTCTGATTCTGGTGCTTTTTGCATTCTCCTTCTGTTAGACCTCAGCTCAGCTTTTGACACTTTTAGTCATGAGATACTCCTGTCACAGCTTTCAGCAACTAGAATTACTGGCCCAGCCTTTGACTGGTTTTCCTCCTATTTGACAGATAGGCAACAATTTGTTATAGAAGCACAAATCTTCCACCAAATCAATCAGTTCTGGTGTACCTCAAGGTTCTGTCTTGGGCCCTCTTCTTTTCACTATTTATACACTGAACAAAATTATAAACGCAACACTTTTGTTTTTGCCCCCATTTTTCATGAGCTGAACTCAGAGATCTAAGACTTTTTTTATGTACACAAAAGGCCTATTTCTCTCAAATATTGTTCACAAATCTGTCTAAATCTGTGTTAGTGAGCACTTCTCCTTTGCCGAGATAATCCATCTACCTCACAGGTGTGGCATATCAAGATGCTGATTAGACAGCATGATTATTGCACAGGTGTGCCTTAGGCTGGCCACAATAAAAGGCAGTTTTACTGTTTTGGGGTGGTCCAAAAACCATTCAGTATCTGGTGTGACCACTATTTGCCTCACGCAGTGCAACACATCTCCTTCACATAGAGTTGATCAGGTTGTTGATTGTGGACTGTTGAATGTTGGTCCACTCCTCTTCAATGGCTGTGTGAAGTTGCTGGATATTGGCAAATCCCAAACATGCTCAATGGGTGACATGTCCGGTGAGTATGCTGGCCATGCAAGAACAGGGATGTTTTCAGCTTCCAGGAATTGTGTACAGATCCTTGCAACATGGGGCTGTGCATTATCATGCTGCATCATGAGGTGATGGTTGTGGATGAATGGCACAACAGTGGGCCTCAGGATCTCATCACGGTATCATTCAAAATGCCATCAGTAAATGCACCTGTGTTCGTTGTCCATAACATACGCCTGCCCATACCATAACCCCACCGCCACCACTCGATCCACAACGTTGACATCAGCAAACCGCTAACCCACACAACGCCATGCGCTGTCTGCCATCCGCCCTGTACAGTGAAAACCGGGATTCATCCGTGAAGAGAACACCTCTCCAAAGTGTCAGACGCCATCGAATGTGAGCATTTGCCCACTCAAGTCGGTTACGACGATGAACTGCAGTCAGGTCGAGACCCCGATGAGGATGACGAGCATGCAGATGAGCTTCCCTGAGACGGTTTCTGACAGTTTGTGCAGAAATTCTTTGGTTATGCAAACCGATTGTTGCAGCAGCTGTCCAGGTGGCTGGTCTCAGACGATCTTGGAGGTGAAGATGCTGGATGTGGAGGTCCTGGGCTGGTGTGGTTACACGTAGTCTGCAGTTGTGAGGCCAGTTGGATGTACTGCCAAATTCTCTTGCCTTTGGAGATGGCTTATGGTAGAGAAATGAACATTCAATTCACGGGCAACAGCTCTGGTGGTCATTTCTGCAGTCAGCATGCCAATTGCACACTGTAAAAAAAATCCCATTGTTTCTACGGAAAAATACCGGCAGCTGTGGTTACCAGAACAATACTGTAAAAATTACATCAAACCGTAAACATACTTACGGAGTTACATGTGAATTTTACATTTTAAATATGTATATTTAACACTGGATTTCAGTACACTGTAAAAAAAATCCCAGTAAAATTTACGGTAAAATAACATATTTCATTAACTGATATAATGTTAATTTACCAACCTAATGAAGTACTAATATCTGTTTTGTACCTTTATAATACACTGACAGTCACCAAACACAGTGGTGATGAGTCACATGATGAATCAAAGTTCATCACAAGCAGCTTTTCCACAAGATGAGGAGGACAACACTAATATATAGAAGGAGCACACAGTGTCATTCACACACACACTAAACACCATCATGGTAACATGCATGAAATTTTAAAAATGCAATAAACATTAATTTAACAACATTAGATGTAACATAAAACCCTAATGTACATAACTGATTAGAAAAAAATGAGAAAAACTAAGAAGAAACAGAGTTATTTCAACAAAAATATATCAAATGTGAAGTGTCACGCAGGGAATTGTGGGAATGTCAATTTACGGTTTTTCACTGTAAATTTTACAATTAATTGTTATTTTTCACTTTCAAAAACTGTGAATTTAATGGTATTTTACCGTAAAATTACATTAAATGTACCGTTAGATCTATTACAGTTATTCACCGTATAGTACGGAAACTTTCTGTAAACCAATTAACAGTTTTTCACCGCAGCATTTTTACAGTCTTTTACTGTTAAAATCACGGTAATTTTTTACAGTGCACGTTCCCTCAAAACTTGCGACATCTGTGGCATTGTGCTGTGTGATAAAACTGCACATTTTAGAGTGGCCTTTTATTGTGGCCAGCCTAAGTGCAATAATCATGCTGTCTAATCAGCATCTTGATATGCCACACCTGTGAGGTGGCTGGATTATCTCGGCAAAGGAGAAGTGCTCACTAACACCAAAGAGTATAGAACCCAAGAGGTGACACTCTGATACTTTTTGGGCAACAGCCACTAGATGGCGCTCAGGTAGTGCAGCCGCCATTATGGGGTGAAAATACTAACTGGACCATAGAATCCTTCACATCTTACGCACCCAAAATCTGTGAATTTCACTGCCAAATCAGAAGCGCAATAGAATAGTTTTTTTTTAAATTAAGTCACCAGTAAATTGTATGGCTCCTACAGTAAATGTTGTATTGTCTTATATATGTTTTATTTTACCAGTTGTGGAATCCAATCATTCAACCATCTGAGATAACTTACAGTTAGCCTACTTTATTGAGTATTTTATGCAACTTTACACATTTATTAATAGTAAATTAATAATTAATAAATTTAAGATCATCATATTTGCAGCGAACAATATATTTCAGACCTAGTGGAGTAATAGTAATAACAATATCACTCCAAAGGTCTGAATTGAAATATATATATTGTATGTTTTAATGGATCACACTACAAACATAATGGTCTTAAAATACATGATGCATTGCTGTGTCCGTTATCCCATAATTCCCACTTTTGGACACTTTTGCTTTAACAGACATTAGACAACACTGCAAAATCAAGCTGTTATATTCATATATTTATTGTCCAACATTCTCAATTTTTCTGATGCATGTCCTTAATTTAATTTCATATGTTGGTATTAATTCAGTGTTTATAATGCTAATTCTTGAACTTCAAAGAATTTTAACCCAAACTGACTGGGTATCTAGAGAGCAAAGGTTTTGTGAAAAAAGTGGAAGACTTAAACTTTTTTTTAATTTTAAAGCGTGTAAAATAAACTGTTAAAAGGATTTGATGATCTCTAGCGATAGTATTTTATTCTGTGTTGTCATCATTCAGGTTGGATTTCAGCTTTAATGTATGTTTTTTTTAACAAAGCAGCTGATATTACCATAGAAACTAGTGGTCTGCCGAGTTGCTTTCACCCCAAAATGGCGGAAACGCAGGGCTGCTGCTGGGCGCCGGTGTTGCAATGGAACGGTCGCTTCTTGTTGAATGAATGAATGAATGAATGAATGAATGAATGAATGAGGCATTTATATAGCGCTTTCATATTTACTACTGTACACCCAAAGCACTTTACAGTTATATCAGGGGTCTCTCCTCATCCACTTGGATGATGCGACGGCAGCCACAGTACAACGGCGCCAGTGCGCTCACCACACACCAGCTGAAGGTGGAGAGAGTGAAATGTTGTTAGTGGATATTCATTGCTAACACAGATTTAGACAGATATGTGAAAAATATTTGAGAGAAATAGGCCTTTTGTGTACATAGAAAAACTCGGCTCATGTTCAGCTCATGAAAAATGGGGGCAAAAACAAAAGTTTATAATTATGTTCAGTGCATGTTACCAATTGGACAAATAATCAAATGCTATGGGTTTAACTTCCACTGGTATGCTGATGACATTCAGACTTATATTAGCACACCTTCCACCTCAGTGTTTCCTCCGCTTACATTAACAACTTGCATCAATGAACTCAAGCTTTGGCTGGAGGCAAATTACCTTAAATTCTACTGACCGGCTCTAAATCTGTTGTATCTAAACTATTCGGTCAACTGATTGATTTGGATGGTGACTTGATAATGCCATCTACGACGGTTCGAAATATTGGTGTTCTCATCGATTCCACTCTTTCATTTGATGACCACTTTGGTAAAGTGGTAAAGACAGCTTTTTTTCCACATGGCACCTACGTAATTTCTCTTGTATTAGTCAGCAGGATGCTGAAACTGTTATACATGCCTTTGTCACATCTCAACTGTTACTTACTTCTTTATGTCCTTTCAGCTAAAAATATCAAAAAATTACAATATGTTCAAAACTGATGTTTATTTGGTTCTGTTCCTTAAAGGTGCTAAAAATTATTATTACTTATTCATAAGTCTGACTTAATTTCAGCTTTGTCATCTATGAATTAGCATGTCATAATTTTGACTTTTTAATCTCATGATTATGATTATAAGAGTTACCAAAGCATGATTTTTTTTTCTTATGTGGCAGAGAAGGGCTTTGCAAAAGTATAATGAATAAAATATTTACTCCAAATAATAATAAAAATGTTCTGTCATTTAAAATCTTCTGTCATTTACTCACTCTCATGAGAAGGATGAGGGGTTGGTCAACTCCAAAAAGTACATAGGTACCATAAAAGAAGCCTATATGGTTCATGTGGGTTATTTCAAGTCTTCCAAATAATTTTGATTGTGTCATCTTAGACAGAACGTAATGTACAGTTGCAAGAAAAAGTACGTGAATCACTTGCAGAATCTGTGAAAATGTGAGTCATTTTAACAAAATAAGAGAGATCATACAAAATGCATGTTGTTGTTTTTTTTATTTAGTACTTTCCTAAGTAAGATATTTTACATAAAAGATGTTTACATAGTCCAAATGAAAAAAGAAAAAAGAAAATAAGAAGAAGCTGAATTTATTAAAAGTTTGTGAACCACTGATTCTCAATACTGTGTGTGGTTACCTGGATGATCTACGACTGTTTTTGTGTTTTGTGATGGTTGTTCATGAGTCTCTTGTTTGTTCTGAGCTCTGTTCTTTAGAAAAATCCTCCAGGTCCTACAGACTCTTCGGTTTTCAAGCATTATTTGCATATTTGAACCCTTTCCAGCAGTGACTGAATGATTTTGAGATCCATTTTATCACACTGAGGACAACTGAGGGACTCAAACTCAACTATTAAAAAAGCTTCAAACATTCACTGATGCTCCAGAATACACTGAATAAAATAAACATGACTCATAAATATGAATTAGTACATTTGTTAGCAGAACCTTCATCAGGAGTCATTTCTGACTCCACCAGCAGAGGGCGCTGTGGTGATTTCAGCGCTCTTTCCTCCAACGCGTTGTCTTTGTACGGATTCTTTTCCTGTTGATTCCGGACATTGTGCTGCGGCTCTCGAACACACTGAACACCCCGACACTCGTCTCTGTTTATTTCATCATATCATTATTTCATCTGTTCATCAGCTCTGAAGATCACTGAATAATGGCTTTCCAGTATCCAAACGCCTATAGAGACGAATCAGTGGTGAGTGAGTGAATAACAGAGAGAAAGAGTACATGAATGAATAGATGGAAGGATGAATGAATGAGAACAGAGGGATAAAAGAATGAATGGATACGTAAATAAATAAATAATTGATAAATATATGAATGAATGACTGAAATAATAAATCAAAGCATGAGAGACTATACATTAATGGAATAATAAAGTTTAATGTTAATAATTGCTTTAATGAATAATGGATGAAGGATAGATCAATATTCATATATGTAATAGATTAGATAGTAATCAGGGCTGGGTAGGTTACTTTTAAAATGTATTTCACTACAGATTACAAAATACATGCTTTAAAAAGTAATTTGTAACGTATTTTGTTAGATTACCCAGGTTTTGTAACTTAATCTAAATACTTTAGAATACTTTGGAATACTAATATGTAACATAAAAACAAGGCGATTGCGAGTTTTTATCTCACAATTCTAACTTTTTTCTCAGAATTATGTGATATGAAGTTGCAAAATCATAATTGTGAGATAAAAACTCACAACATTGAGACAATTGAGAATTTTGAGAAAAAAGTCAGAATTGTAAGATAAACTCGTAAGTTTTCAGAAAAATGTCTGAATTGCAAGAAAAGAAGTCATCATTGTGAGATTTAAACTCACAATTGTGAGAAATAAGTCAGAATTGCAAGTTTTTAATCACGCAATTCTGACTTTATAACTTGCAATTGTGAGTTTATCTCACAATTTTGAGAAAAAAGTCAGAATTGTGAGATAAAAAGGTGCAATTTTGCTTTTTACAATTACAAGGGACTCACAGACAACTATTGCAAAACATGAAAACAGTCGTGGACCATCCAGTAATGACAGGATAGTTAAGATTCAAGAGTATGTAAAATTTTTGAATGGCAATTTTTATAAATTCAGTTATTTTGTCTTGTGGAGTGTATGTAAACATCTGTTAGGTGAAATAGTTTATTCAGGACAGTACTAAATAAAAATAACATGCAATTTTTATGATGCCTCTTATTTTGTTAAAATTATTACAAATCTTACATATTCTGCAAACTTTTAAGCAGAACTGTAGCTTAGGATGCGTTTGCAGACTGTCAGAGTCGGAGAATCACCTGTTTACATTAATTGCCTGCCACAGTTTAAATTCAAAGTAATCACTTTGGTAATCTAAAATACTTTTCAAATGTAACTGTAATTTGATTACCACCCATTTAAAATATAACTGCAATGACATACAGTTACTCAAATTTAGTATTTTAAATATGTAACTAAGTTACATGTATTTCGTTACTCCCCAACCCTGATAGTAATATATGTAAAGATAGATAAAATACAGGATTGATAATAGATGGATGAATAAATGAATACAAGAATGAATGGCTGGGATTATAAACGCATCCATGAATGAAGGAAAATAGAAGGATGATTGAGTAAATGAACTTATGAGAGACTGATTAAAGGTGAGGATGAATGAATTGGGGTCCTGGTTGTTTACTTGAAGATATCTTGTGACCATGTTGCCATGGTGACCTCACTGCTCATGTGATGCATGTGTGTTGTCAGGTGGACGACTATCATGGCTGTAAAATTTCTGACCCGTACATCTGGCTGGAGGATCCCGACAGTGAAAAAACACAGGTGATCTCCACACAACACCTGTCCACTCTCCTTATGAACATGTGACGTATGACTCTGAGATGTGACTCTTAATGTATGTCGCTTTATGCATCTGCCAGGCCTTTGTGAACGCTCAGAATCAGCTGACCCTGCCGTTCCTGGAGCAGTGTGAGGTCAGAGACGTCTTTAAGGATCGCATGACTGAACTCTACGACTATCCCAAATACAGCTGCCCCTTCAAACGCGGGAACAGGTGAGGTGTTGAGCAGCAAATCGGGATATTAGAATGATTTCTGAAGGATCATGTGACACTGAAGACTGGAGTAATGATGCTGAAAATTCAGCTTTGATCACAGGAATAAATTACATTTTATTATATATTCAAACAGAAGACTTTTTTTTTTTTTTGTATTAATATTTCACAATATTACTGTTTTTACTGATCAAATAAATGCAGCCTTGGTGAGCAGAAGAGACTTTTCAAAAACATTAACAAATCTTACTGATTCAAACTTTTATGTGTGTGTTTTTGGAAGCACTAACAAACTTTTTCCCCCCCTCGTCCTTTAGGTATTTTCACTTTTACAACACGGGTCTGCAGAACCAGAGTGTTTTGTACATGCAGGAGAACCTTGATGCAGAACCCAGCGTGTTTCTGGACCCAAACACCTTCTCCGAGGACGGGACGGTCGCTTTACGAGGTGCTGGATGTGTCTGTGTTTGTTTCGTGAAGCATGTGACGTCTGTTTCTACAGCGTGTGGATGTCAGCTAACGCCTGCAGCTTATTGGCAGGTTACGCGTTCTCCGAGGATGGCGAGTACCTGGCGTACGGTACCAGCGCGAGCGGATCGGACTGGGTCGAGATCCGTTTTTTGCGCGTGGACGGCGCCGTACTTCTGGAGGATCAACTGGAGAGGGTCAAATTCACCTGCATGTCCTGGACTCATGATGGAAAGGGACTCTTCTACAACTCTTACCCCGAGCAGGAGGGCAAGAGTGACGGTAAAGACACACAAACACACGTGATACACAAATTCACACATGCATCTGTAAGAGACGTGTTATTTTAGTATTATTATATATACTAAATTAGTATTTATTATTATTTTGCATTAGCATTTATTTTTATATTTTATTTTTTATTTTAGTTCAAGTTTTAGTCATTTTGTGCTTTTGTCATTTAGCTTTAACTTTATTTTTATTTTAGTTTTAGTCATTTTAGTACTTTCGTTCATCTTCAGAACACAAATGAAAATCTTTTTAATGAAATCTGAGAGCTTTCTGTTCCTCCATTGACAGTCTACGCAACTACCACTTTCAAGCTCCAGAAAGGTTGTAAAGACATCATTAAAGGGGTTATATGTAAGATTTTCACTTCAATAAAGCATTAAAATACCCCAATATGTTTGCAGATATTTAGGAAACATGCTAAGTTCACCTACTTATTCCGACACGGAACGCACATTTCAAAGTAGAATGTCTGGCTGTAGCATTGTGTTTCTGAGAAACGTCTGTCTTTGTTTTGGTCTGTGCGAAACCGTGTGCTGCCAGTTTATCCAGTGGTATTTCAACATCACAGGTTGCCAGTTGGCGGAAAACACCGCGTATTGCAACCATGGAAACCTGCAAACAAACTGGTTGAGAGAATCGCAGATTCTACTTGACCTAAAAAGCCTTTGCATCCATCTACAAACCTCTATGAATGACAGCATATTAAAACACAGATAAATCAACTTACAGTGTGTAAGTCTCCTCAGCTTTCATTGTCAATTGCGTTCCCTCTTGTTACGTGTCCTCAAGCTGGCAACCCGCGTCTTTGAAGGAGGGGGCGGGGCAAACAATATTTTGAATTTTGGCTGCAGTACCCATTTCGACCACTACATACCGCACCTTTAAAGTAATCATTGTGATTAATATTTTGTAAATAAATTGTGTTTTATTGTGCAAACAAAGCACTCGCGTCACTTCATAATATTGAGGTTAAGCCACTGGAGTCACATGGATTACTTTAATGATGTCTTTACTACCTTTCTGGGGCTTGAAAGTGGTAGTTGTGTAGGCTGTCAATGGAGGGACAGAAAGCTCATTCAAAATATATTAACTGACCCTTTGCAAAGATCTGCCCTCCTTAGTTACAGTTGCTTTGACCGACAAGCCATGGCGCTGTCACGCCACACAGAGTGAAAAATACATCGTGGAGCAAAGAGGACACTGACAACACAGACAAGACAAAGCAGGACTTATGATATTAAACAAAGTCCCAGCTTTCAAATGTGTAATTTTTTAAGAAATTTGAACAATAAAAAACGTTTTGTGGCTCTTTAATGTGTCGTGACAGATTGCTGTAGCGCCTCGTGAACCGATCATCTCTTCCTACTAGTTCATTTATAGCATCAAATAAACATGAATGAACATGAAATGGAATGGAAAAGGAATGTTGTTTCAAATGCGGAAAGACGTCAGTACACACCATTTTCAAAGATCAAGTCCACTGAGGTTAATCTTCTTACTCTTGATTGCTTTGTCGGACAAAATGTCGGATTCGGCGTTATGATTGGTTAGATCGCTTGTCAATCAAACTCCCGACGAAGGGTCAATTTGTGTTCCAAAGATGAATGAAGGTCTTACGGGTTTAAAGCGACATGAGGTTGAGTAATTAATGACAGAATTTTCATTTTTGGGTGAACTAAACACTTAATCAAACGCTCTCTGTCTGTCTCTCAGGGACTGAGACGTCCACTAACCTGCACCAGAAGTTGTACTATCACGTGTTGGGAACCCCTCAGTCTCAGGACGTCCTGTGTGCCGAATTTCCCGATCAGCCAAAATGGATGAGCGGTGCCGAGGTAACAAACACACACAGGCGGTACATAATTTCTGATCGTGTTTGAGGTGAATAATGTATGCCTGTGTGTTTTCAGGTGTCTGATGACGGCTGTTATGTGCTGTTGTCCATCCGAGAGGGCTGTGACCCGGTCAACAGACTGTGGTACTGTGACCTGAACGACGTGCCGCAGGGAATCACTGGTACAGATGCACAGAAACATTATTATTCGGACAAAAATACTTCTTTTCTTCTGCCAGTGTCTCATTCCTCTCTTAATGATGGTAGGTTTGTTGCCATGGGTGAAGCTGATCGATAACTTTGATGCGGAGTATGAATACGTCACAAATGAAGGAACCGTTTTCACTTTTAAAACCAACCTGGACGCTCCTCAATATCGACTCATCAATATCGACTTCGCCCAACCATCCGTCAGCCAGTGGAAAGAGCTCATTCCCCAACATGACAAAGACGTCATCGGTGAGCGGAGATGCTGTTTTTTTAAATCAAAACTTGAAATTCACTGTATTTACTACCTTAATAAATGTCACAGGACTTATTGTGCCCAAAACATCTGCATGCATAACTAGGGATGCAAAGGGGCGGGAAATTTCCAGAATTTCCGGAAACTTTCCAGGATTTTTGGAAACTTTCAGGAAATTTTTGGAAAGTTTATCTGGAAATTTACAGGATTTTTTCCACCCCTTTGCATCCCTAATTATAACAAAAAAAGGTTATTTTCATAATCTACAAATTTAGATGTATTTACTTTCTCCCTCTGAAAAAATGTTTCTAACCCACTTTTAACAGTCCAATCAAAAATATTGAAAAAAATGTCCTGTCATAAATATTTTTCTCACTGAATATTCTGTTACAGATATTTTGTCATATTATGGAATTTAAATGTATTACTAATGCACACACACACACACACATATATATATATATATATATATATATATATATTTTTTTTTTAATATATTTATATATTAAAATATATTTATATATATTTTTATTATATTAATATATATATATTTTTTTTTCCATTAATATCTTTATTAATTAATTTATATAATTTATATATAGAGTAATTTATTATTCAATATTATTTTATGTGATTGTGTATTTTATTTTTATTTTTTAGATTTATTTTTAATTTAATTAAATTTATATATATATATATATATATATATATATATATATATATATGATTTATTATTATTTTTTATATGTTATTATGTGTAAATTATTTTTATTTTTTAATTAATTATTATTAATTATATTAAATGTTATTTTAATTTTAAATATTATTTTGTCAGTTGTTTTTTATGACGATAATGATAATTAAAACATAATTTCTCTTTATCTCTCTCTTTCAGTGTTTGCTACCTGTACATACTCCAGCTTCCTGTTTGTGTGTTTCCTCCATGACGTGAAGAACGTCTTGAAGATGTTCCATCTGTCTTCGGGGGAGGAGATACGCACGTTTCCACTGGACGTCGGCTCAATTGTGGGCTTCACTGGGAGGAAGAAAGACTCTGAGATCTTTTACAGCTTCACCTCATTTTTGTCTCCAGGTCCGTCAAGATTCAGAAGCTTCCAACCTTAATAACTCATTAATAACAATCAGGTAATGTTGTAACAGGTGTGTATTGAGTGACGTGTGCTGTGCTTTCCTGCAGCGATCATCTATCATTGTGATCTGACTAAAGAGCCGCTGCAGCCACACACCTTCAGAGAGGTCACGGTGAAGGGCTTCAGTCCTGCTGACTACCAGACCACTCAGGTACAGCAGCACGCTTGTTCATCTGTCTCTCTGTGGTTTGATCACCTTTGCTTTATGTCTGTCTGTGTTTCTTACAGGTGTTTTATCCCAGTAAAGACGGCACCCAAATCCCAATGTTTATTGTCCATAAAAAAGGAATCAAGTTGGATGGTTCCCATCCTGCCTTCCTATACGGATACGGAGGTTTCAATATTTCCATCACACCCAGCTACAGGTACAATACAAACCAAACACAAAAACATATAGCCGATCACACACTCCACACATGCATCCCCCTCCTGTTCCTATAAACGTCTGTCTCTCACCGTTTGTTTTTCAGCGTTTCACGGCTGATATTCGTCAGGCATCTGGGAGGAGTTTTAGCTGTGGCCAACATCCGAGGAGGTGGAGAATATGGAGAGACGTGGCATAAAGGCATGTGACTGTAATTCTGCAGTTAATCAGGGATTGATCTGTGCATATGTTCTGAATAGATTACTGGAAAATTGCATACTATACATTATATGCTGCCTACTATTTAAAATAATTGTACACTACCAATGAAAAGTTTGGGGTCAGTAAGATCTTTGGTAGCACTTTAGTTTAGGGTCCAATTCTCACTATTAACTATTTATTAGCATGCATATTACTAGGATATTGGCTGTTTATTAGTACTTATAAAGCACATATTAATGCCTTATTCTGCATGACCTTATTCTACATCCCTTAATCCTACCCAATACCTAAACTTAACAACTACCTTACTAACTATTAATAAGCAGTGATTAGGAGTTAATAGAGGCAAAAGTGAAAATTGGACCCTAATCTAAAGTGTGACCAGATTTTTTTTATTTTGAAAGAAATTATTAGTTATAATCAGCAAGGGTGCACTAAATTAATCAAACATGGTGACATTTATAATGCTACAAAAGATTTTTAATTCAAATATATCCGTTTCCACAAAAATATTGTTTTCAACATTGATGATAATAAGAAATGTTTTTTGAGCATTTCTTATTTGAATGATTTCTGAAGGATCATGTGACACTGAAGACTGGAGTAATGATTCTGAAAATTCAGCTTTGATCACAGGAATAAATTACATTTTAAAGTATATTCAAACAGAAAACAGTTATTTTAAATTGTAATAATATTTCACAATATTACTGTTTTTACTGTATTTTTGAGCAAATAAAAGCAGCCTTGGTGAGCAGAAGAGACATATCGACCCCAAATTTTTGTAGAAATAGTGTGTACTATAACTCAGCCCGGTGATCTTAAACATTTTGTTGCATTTGAATGAAAAGTCTCTTTTCTCTTTGTGCAGCGGGGATGTTGGCCAATAAGCAGAACTGTTTCACTGACTTTCAGTGTGCAGCCGAGTATCTGATAAAGGAGGGTTACACTTCCTCCAGCAAACTCACCATCAACGGAGGCTCCAACGGGGGGCTGCTCGTGGGTACGACACACACACACATACACACACACACACACACACACACACACACACACACACACACACACACACACACACACACACACACATACTCAGACACACATGTTTGTGTTCTCCTGGTACTGAGTTCTTGACTCCTCTCTTCTGCAGCGGCGTGTGTGAATCAGAGGCCTGATCTGTTCGGCTGTGCTGTGGCTCAGGTCGGAGTCATGGACATGTTAAAGTTTCATAAGTTCACCATCGGACACGCATGGACCACTGATTTCGGCTGCTCTGAAATCAAAGAGCAGTTTGATTGGTTAATCAAGTGAGTTTACTTTCACTCAATCCATTGATGCACAGAAACATTTAATTCTAAAAGCAGCAGAGGCAGTGACACATCTGAGACAAATAAATACATGTCAATTAAATGTATAGTTTGGATCTAATCACTCATGTCTACAGTAAGAATCATAATAGAGTAAATCACCTTCTGAAAGTAACTTAACACTTCAAATGAAGATTGTATCAATTATATTGTTACACCAGTATGCGGCGACAGGTGACTGTTAAAAAATGTATTTGTCATTGAATCATTCATTCAAGAGATTCGTTTAAAAATGCTGATTCATCCAGTAATGAAACAAGTGAAGCCTAAATGAGTGAGTCATTGAATCATTCATTCAACTGATTAAAAAATAAATAAAATTTATAAATTCAATAAAAAAAAAATCAAATTAAATATTTCTTAAAACAGACTGCAGCGATTAACAATTTGTCATGTTGTTTTGTTTAGTTGTCTATACAGAATCGTGGGAGAATCAAAATCTCTTTAAACAAAAAAAATATGATTCTTAGTTTATTCAGAATCGTGCAGCTTTATTAAATAGCAATATTTTAAAAATAACAAAACTAATAAGTACTTAAAATTGCTAAAACTTAAAGTAAAGGCTGACCCCAGACAATAAAATGTGATTTTGTAACTATATATATATATATATATATATATATATATATATATATATATATATATATATATATATATATATATATATATATATATATATTAGGGCTGCACGATATATCGCATGAGATTGTCGCGCATTTCATCAGTAAAGCCGGTTCCCTGATTACCGCTAAATCACCATCGCCTGCTTTCAAATGGAGCGGCATTTAATAGACGATTTAGTGGTAATCAGGGAACCGGCTGTACTGACGAAATGCGCATGACAATCTCATGTGATATATCGTGCAGCCCTAAAATATATAAATATATATATATATATATATATATATATATATATATATATATATATATATATAAAATTACTATTTAAAAAAAAAAAAAAAAAAAAAATATATATATATATATATATATATATATATATATATATACACTGTGTGCAGAATTATTAGGTTGATTAGGTTCTGATCATATTTTTTTCCAAGCACATTTTACCAATTCCAATCCACATCAATCTTAATAACTCCTATTAATATTGTTTTTAATCATTTATAAGTGGTATATAATTGTTCATGAAGGCTGGAAATGAAAAACACCTTATATTCAGGTGTGCAGAATTATTAGGCAGGTCTTCTTTTACAGGCAAAATGAGATTTAAAAGAGATTTAACTCAGACTGAAAAGTCAAAAATTATTAAATACTCATGAGAAGGATGCAATACTAATGCAATACTAGAAATTGCAAAGTGTTAAAGCATGACCAAGGGACAGCAAAATGCTCATTGGGTCAGCGGGGTCATACAAAAACAGGTGGAAAAGAAAAGACACGTTAACTGCAAAATAATTAAGAATTAAGGTGAAGAATTAAGTGTGAAACCATCAGGAACCCTTTAGTCTCCAGCGCCACCATTTCCCAGAACTGCAACCTACCTGGAGTCTCCAGAAGTGCAAGGTGTCAGGATCTCAGAGACTTAGGTTAGGTAAAGAATCCTAAAAAATGATCCGCTCTTAATAAGAATCACAAGCTGAAGTGTTATAAAATACATGAAGACTGGGTTTTTATAGGCCTTATAAACAGACAGCTTGAGAGTGACTCCTGAAGGACCAGCACCACATCCTCTTGTACCACTGTTTGAAGAATTTATCTTCCAGAATCTGGCAGTAAGTTTTGGAAGATCATTTTTAGACCATCTCTGCGAGACGGACATTTCAGGATAAGAGATGGACTGAAAGTGTACTCCTACACCTTACTGCCAGATTCTGGAAGTCATTTCTAACTTTCATTCAGTGAGATAACATGGACAATTTGCCATGGTTTAGTGTTAAGATTTCTTCTATCTTTTGGAAAATATAGTTTTAAAGAGCTGATCCTGATTCAATGTTCTGATCCTGCAGGTATTCTCCTCTTCACAATATCCGTGTTCCAGAAGGTGACGGTGTTCAGTACCCCGCCGTACTGTTGTTGACAGGTGACCACGATGACCGCGTGGTGCCGCTGCACTCATTGAAGTATATCGCCACCCTGCAGAATGTGATTGGTCACTGGCCCGGCCAGTCAAACCCTCTCTTTATCTATGTGGACACAAAGTCAGGCCACGGCGCAGGAAAACCCACCAGTAAAGTAATTCAGGAGGTGGCAGACACGTACGCCTTCATCGCTCGCTGCCTGAACCTCAGCTGGCTCGAATGAAACGTTACGAGGCTCTTAACCTCCTCTAAGCTGTTCCTCTACTCCTGCAGGTTTATTCTTCTTACAGTCCGATTTAATTCTTGCCTGTTTGCGCTCCTGTTCACTGAAATACTCACTTTTCTTGGTCTCTGTCTTTCTCACTCCTCCACAGTTTCATTATTTGATGTTACTTTCTACTAGACACGCTAAAATCATTTCAAACAGGAAGTGTTGGCTGAATGCTCTAACCTGAACTGCATTCATGACTGATTTCATATCAGTTCACCATGTGTCACGGCTGTGTACGGGATACACTGGGCTCTTGTGCTTAGGAAATATTATAATTACTGAGGTCACGGGGTGAAGTGTCATAACCTCTCAAGCACTTTACTAAAACTGTATTTATTTGATGACAGAAAGGCATGAACAGTTACAGTTTATGGATCACTGCATCACTTCAATGTACAGCATCCATAAAGAAATCATTTTGCAAGTGAATCTCATGAAAACATGTTCAGATCACATTTTGCCTCCAAAAACTAAAAGAAATAAATGTAAATTATGCGTAAAGAAAATGAATTCTGATTTTTTTAGGATTTTTATTCTTTGTTACACTAATTTTTAATGGATGTTAAGCACATTTAATCTTGGGGTTGAGTTTAATGATTTTATTTTTCATTACTGTAATCTGTCTGGACATGTTTCCCATTAATTCTCATTACTCAATATGAGAATATAATACATATTTTCATTCAGCATTAATGATATAAATGTGCATATAAATACTTTGTAATGTTACTGTAATGACAATGAGTATTTGCATACAGTACTGAGAATTGGGGAGGATGTCATGAAAAAGTCACATTATTTCTTTTGATTGGAGTTGAAATATAACCTGAGCATGTTCTTAACATGAGATTCACCCTTACAGTGTTTGTGAGAATGTGTTCATTTGTTTGAATGAGCTATATCTCGACAGAAATCCGTTTCTACCTCCACATTTATGCAGATGGTTTTAACTTTAAAGGGAAAAGCAAACAAAATAACCGAGTACAATAAAACCCATTTGAACATGAATAGTGTGTGTGTTCAGTAAGATCAGAACATGGCTGTTTTGGTTTGTGTTCTATTAGGTTATTTCACTTCGCCTGGCAGAATTAGCATTTCATATACCTTTTTAAAGACTAAAGGGAAATTATTAAACTCTTTTATGTGGATTCTAATATATACACTCATATACAATCAAATATTATTACTCACATTATCAGTGTGAATTGAATTTCTGCAGTGTCTCACTGTCTTCCTCTGCTGGCTGGTGGCAGGATTACATGCCCACATCCCATCATACAAAACTAAAGCAATTTCAGCATTATGTCATATCACTATATGGCTATTTTAGGGTCATTATAATGATGTGTAATGATATTTGACTTTGAGCTTGTCTATTACACACAGACACAAACATACACACACACATACATATATATATATATATATATATATATATATATATATATACACACACACACACACACACACACACACACATATATATATATATATATATATATATATATATATATATATATATATATATATATATATATATATATATATCAGGTTTTACATATCAGGACATAAAAAAAAAATCATCTGGTCTTCGGTAGGTCTTAAAATTAGGTAAATACAACCTCAGATAAACAACACATGACATATTACACTGTCATTATTTATTTAACAAAAATACAGCCAAAATGGAGGAGCCATGTGTGACAAACTAAGCACACCCTATGATTTAAATGCTTGTACAACCCGAATTCCGTGAATGTTGGGATGTTTTTTTAAATTTGAATAAAATGAAAACTAAAATACTTTCAAATCACATGAGCCAATATTTTATTCACAATAGAACATAGATAACATAAATGTTTAAACTGAGAAATTTTACACTTTTATGCACAAAATGAGCTCATTTCTATTTTGATGCCTGCTACAGGTCTCAAAAAAGTTGGCACAGGGGCAACAAATGGCTGAAAAAGCAAGACATTTTGAAAAGATTCAGCTGGGAGAACATCTAGCAACTAATTAAGTTAATTGATATCAGATCTGTAACATGATTAGCTATAAAAGGGATGTCCTAGAGAGGCAGAGTCTCTAAGAAGTAAAGATGGGCAGAGGCTCTTCATTCTGTGAAAGAGTGTGTAAAAAGATTGAGGAAAACAATGTTCCTCAACGTCAAATTGCAAAGGCTTTTCAAATCTCATCATCTACAGTGCATAACATCATCAAAAGATTCAGAAAAACTGGAGAAATCTCTGTGCGTAAGGGACAAGGCCGAAGACCTTTATTGGATGCCCGCAGGGCTGGCCCAAGCTTTTATGGGCCCTAAGCAGAATTTCATTTCGGGGGCCCCTCGGTTAAAATAACTTAAGATAAACAGTATCTTCTTCTATAAAAAATAAATGTAAATGTACAAAACGGACAATATTAAATTAAAAACTTAAATAATGACATAAAATTACCAGTTCCGATAGACCTGTAGGAAGATAACAATAATAAATGTATTAACATTAAAGGAACAGTTCACCCAAAAATGAAAATTCCTGAAAGAATTTCTTTCTTCTGCTGAACACAAAATAGGATATTTTGAAGAATGTGGGTTGCTGGTCACCAACTCTTTGGTTACTCACATTCTTCAAAATTTCTTATTTTGTGTTCAGCAGAAGAAAGAAATTAATACAGGTTTGGAACAATATGAGAGTGAGTAAATAATGACAATTTTCATTTTTGGGTGAACTGTCCCTTTAAGGACAAGGGAAGCATGTTTACTATTAGGCAGATGTTACTTTAAGACCTGCACACATCTAAAAAACAGACACGCATCCGATTTACTCTCAACTGATTACTTTCACTTTAGACATAACCAACTGTGTTTATGTAAACCTTGTGTGTATTTGACAGTATTAGTGCAATCAGACGCGAAAGATAAAGTCCACTATTCAGGCGTTGTTTGCCAGGCTTTTAGTGTGCGCATGTCAGAATGAAATTAATGAAATGTTTAACCGGCAAGGCTTTGAAGCACATGGCAATAATGAACTTTTGTGATTGCGAATAAGTGCAGAGTCCTTTGAGTGTAACTCTACCGCTGCGTTAACGTGATGCAAATGTACGTCGAGTTGCACAGTAATGGGACGGAGGTGCCAGAACAGCAACTGAGGGAATAAGCGCTGTGAAAATCAAGCTGTCATTTAATTTGCTCTTGGGGGCCCCTTGCTGGTGGCGGGGCCCTAAGCAGCTGCTTAGTTTGCTTATAGGGAGGGCCGGCTCTGGATGCCTGTGGTCTTCGGGCATCCACATTACTAAATGGGCCCTGGAATACTTCCAGAAACCACTGTCGTAAACACAATCCGCCGTGCCATCTGCAGATGCCAACTAAAGCTCTATCATGCAAAAAGGAAGCCATGTGTGAACATGGTCCAGAAGCGCCGTTGTGTCCCGTGGGCCAAGGCTCATTTAAATTGCACTGTTTCAAAGTGGAAAAGTGTTCTATGGTCAGACGAGTCCAAATTCAAAATTCTTATCAGAAATCATGGACACTATGTCCTCCGGGCTAAAGAGTTTATGCACAGCTCTCTTAAGGTCCTGCCACAGCATTTCTATCAGGTTGAGGTCTGGACTTTGACTGGGCCACTACAACACCTTGATTATTTTCTTTTTCAGCCATTCTGCTGTAGATTTGCTGGTGTTCTTATGATCATTGTCCTGTTGTATGACCCAATTTCAGCCAAGCTTGAGCTGTTAGACAGATGGCCTCACATTTTTCTCTAGAATACTTTGGAATACAGATGAGTTCATGGTCGACTCAATGACCTCCACTGCCATGATGGACAGTTGATACATATAAGTTGTTTGTGCTGATATGTTGTGTTTGGTTTTTGCCAAACGTAAGGCTGTGCATTATGGCCAAACATCTCCACTTTGGTCTCGTCTGTTCCAGAAGTCTTGTGGTTTGTTCAGATGCAACTTTGCAAACCTAAGCCGTGCTGCCATGTTGTATTTAGAGAGGAGAGGTCTACTGGAAACCCTTCCAAACAGGCCATAATTGTCTTGCCTTTTCTAAGTGTACTGTCAAGAACTGTAACATTTAACATGTTAGGCCTGTAGAGTCTGAGATGAAGCTCTTGGGTTTTTTGCAATTTCTCTGAGCATGACACGGTCTGACCTTGGGGTGAATTTGCTGGGATGTCCACTTCTGGGAAGATTGGCAACTGTCCTGACTGTTTTCCACTTGTGAATAATCCTCCTTACTGTAAATGATGGACTTCAAATGGTTGGAAATGGCCTTGTAACCCTTCCTAGATTAATTGGCAGCAACTATTGCTTCTCTAAGATCATTGCTGATGTCTTTCCTCTTTGGCATTGTGTTAACACACACCTGAAGCCTCCAGACCAGCAAACTGCCAAAACTTCTGCTTTTATAGAGTTGGTCATGCTTGATGATGATCAATTAATCAAAGGCATTTGATTAGCAGCGCCTGACTGCTACTTACCCTATTTTTATGGAAGCAGTAAGTGTGTGTTTAGTTTGTCACACATGGCTTCTCCATTTTGGCCTAGTTTTGTTAAATAAACCATGACATGGTGCAGTATGTCATGATTTGTTGTTCAACTGAGGTTGTATTTACCTCATTTTAAGACCTGCCAAAGACCAGATGATTTTTTTTATTATGTCCTGATATGTAAAACCATAGAATTTAAAAAGGTTAGGGTTAAGCCATAAATGGCACAAAATCTCATCTCAGCACTTCTGATGAATGGCTACGCTATTTTTAATTTGGTCAATTCATCTGAATATCAACATTTGTGAGATTTAGTCAGGTTAATTTGTCTAATTTTGTGTCTCTGGAAAATAGTGATCTACGACATTGCATTATGTTGAATATCATTTTTTTTTTTTTTGTCTCTATTTGTTGAGGGATTTGTGGACACATTAATGCTTTTAGATTTGTGGAGTAAAAGTTATAGTTTTTATTTTCAAATAAAAAGTTAAAATTAGACCCTTGGGGTAAGATGAGCCATCCAGATTTGACACAGAATGCACCAAGTGCATGTAGTTTCTTTTGTTATTTTTTTTTATTTAATATTTATTGTAATTAATGAGGTTATTATTTAATATTTCCATTAATTATATGTACATTTCAGATATATTTGCTTTCATAAAAAAACCTATTGAAAAACCTATTTCACAGTGTTTCTATTATTACATTTCTTCAATTAAAATATGGGCAATTAAATAAGTAAATATTTAAATATTATGCCTGCATAAGTCATAGAAAAACTGTACCTTTCAGATAAATCTCTTTTACTCGGATTCTGCTTTATCTGTCATTGATTATTCGACTAAATTGTCAAAATAAAATTTTAAATAGAATAATTGTTTTACAGTGGTGCTCAGAATTATTGGCACCCTTGGTAAATATGATCAAAGATGATTGTAAAAATAAATATGCATTGTTTATCCTCTAATTCATAAAATGAGTAAAAATCTAACCTTTCATTGAAGAAAAAGAATTGAAAGTGGGGGGAAAATCACATTATGAAGTAAATGTTTTTCTCCAAAACATGTTGGCCATAATTATTGGCACCCCTAAAACTTTTTATGAGTAAAATATCTCTGAAGTATATTCCCATTCATATTTAAATTTTTTTAGCACACCAGGTTGATCATAAACATGAAATTGTCCAGCCATGACTTCCTGTTCCACAGGAGGATAAACATGAGGAAACACAAAGGCCAAATTCCCTTAATCATTCATCACAATGAGTAAAACCAAAGAATATAGTTCTGATGTGCAGCAAAAGATTGCTGAGCTTCACAAAATAGAAAGTGGCTGTAAGAAAATAGCTAAAGCATTGAAAATCCCCATTTCCACCATCAGGGCAATAATTAAGAAGTTCCAATTAACTAAAGATGTTACAAATCTGCCTGGAAGAGGACGTGTGTCTAAATCATCCTAATGTGAAGTGAGGAGGAGAGTTTGAGTGGCTAAAGAGTCTCCGAGGATCACAGTTGGAGAATTGCAGAGATTAGTTGAGTCTTGAGTCTCAGAAAGCCTAAAAAAAAATATCAAACAGCACCTACATCCCCACAAGTTGTTCAGGAGGTTTTCAAGAAAAATCCTCTGCTCTCATCCAGAAACAATCTCCAGTATATTAAGTTTTCAGACATGATTGGAACTTCAAACGGAACCGGCTTCTATGGTCAGATGAAACTAAAAAAAAGAGCTTTTTGGCAGCAAACCCACCAGATGGGTTTGGTGCACACATGGATAAAAAGTACCACATGCCCACTGTTAAATATACTGCTAGATCTTTAATGTTGTGTGCCTATTTTTCTGCTGGAGGTCCTGGACATCTTGTTCAGATATATGGTATCATGGATTCTATCAAATATCAACAGATAAAAAATCAAAACCTGAACGCTTCTGTTAGAAATCCTATAATGAGCCATAGTTGGATCTTCCATCAGGACAATGATCCAAAATAAACATCAAAACCAACACAAAAATGTGTCACTGAGCACAAAATGAAGCTTCTGCCATGGTCTTCCAAGTTCCCTGACCTGAACCCTAAAGAAAATGAGTGGAGTGAACTGAAGAGAAGAAGCACCAACATGGAACTGGGATCTGAAGGATCTGGAGAGATTCTGCATGAAGGAAGGTCTCTGATCTCTTGTCAGGTGTTCTCCAAACTCATCAGGCATTATAGAAGATGAATCAGAACTGTTTTCTTGGCAAAAGGAGGTTGCAAAAACTATTGAATAAAAGGATGCCAAATAATTGTGGCCAACGTGTTTTGGATATAAACATTTATTTCATAATGTGACTTTCCCCCCACTTTCAATTCTTTTTCTTCAATGAAAGCTTCGATTTTTACTCATTTTATGAATTAAAGATCAAAAGGATAAACAATGCAGATTTATTTTTACAGTCATCTTTGATCATATTTACCAAGGGTGCCAATAATTCTGAGCACCACTGTAGTGACATTAATGCCACTTTAAAAATATATCTAAATATTAATACAAATGTGCTACAGCAACTAAATTAGCAAATGCTTGTATTTATTTCCTATAATAACACATTGGCTGATGCATCATCATCCCGCACATGCTAAACCTATATCTAAATATGTTACAATTTAAAAGTAAATCCACATTATTCTTAAGTGGGACATCTTCCCCCATGTTACCATACATATTGAGATGTAATATCACAGGAAAAGTAAAAAATAGCCTAACTTTTTAGGTTGCATTCTAAACATAAGTATACATTTAGGCCTGAGTACCAGATGTAAGCTGTAAATAATTAGTCCCTGACGCAAATGCTGAGGTCAAGACCCCCACCCCTCAAAAAGTCATTGTATAATTGGCATAATGAATCAAGGTTCCCACGGTCTTTAACTTGGACAAATTAGGGTATTTTAATTAATAAGCACGCAAATGTTGTACTTTACAAAATCTAAAGTTTTTCGTCTTTTATAAAAAATACAGAGCGACCCGTTTGCGTTTTGAGGTGGTATGAATCTCCAGTACCGGTGAGAGCACTGTTAGTCCGGTGTTCCGGTGCGCGCGGGTGCGTGAGGAGGAGGAGGAGGAGGAGGAGGAGGAGGGCGGGTGTCGCGCGCCTCGGTGAGTCCGGTTTAGATCACTTCACTTCGGAGTTTCTCTCACGCGTTTCTCTTCATCATGGCGCGATGCGTCCCTGACACCGGTTCCGTTCCGTCCCCGTGATGCGCGTGATGATGATGATGGTGACGGATGAAAGATGGAGAAACTATCCGCGAGCATTACCGGACTCTCGTGGAGCTCCGTGTCGCTGCCGTTGGACGTGATCGTGAGCAAATTCCGCTTACCGACACTCGTGCGGCTGAGCCACGGTAAGAAAGACATGTTATTGAATGTTGTTATAAACTGACAAGATCAAGCACATAATCAGCGAAGCTGCGCTCCGAGCGCGAGAGTTTGTTTGACGTTGTTGCGCCGCATCGCGTCAAAGACTCTTCAGATTGTTGCCGAATCAAAGTTAGCGGAATAAGAAACATGACATTTCGCTTGTATATTAATTAACTTTTTGCTCTGAATGTGCATATTAATCCTGGAAACACTCGAGATAGTTTCACAAACGCTTATAAAATCACAATTTTTATCGCACGAAACATTGTGTAAATGTTTGTAACACAGAATGAATCCTCAGTGAAGTGTGTAGTTGATTTGTCTTTTGGCTAAAGGTGACAGAGTGTGTGTTGTGTGTTAAAGAGCTGCAGCTCTTTTCATATGTTAATGTTGTAATGCGCTGTAGTGTGTGTTGAATACTAAACAACCTCCTGCAGGAGAAACTCCAACATTTACTCAACAATCACAACTGAAGAACACAGAATTAAACTCCCATCAATGTCGACACATTCCCGTGAGAGTCTGTGAAAGTTTGACTCTCCATGGTGGGAAAAAGCTTCTGGATTGGAACTAAAATAATGATCAACTACTGTATTTGTGGCTGATATTAGTCATGATATGATACACACCTTTCACACAAGTTTCACAGACTCTTTGTGTTTGCATTAGTTAAACTCCATATTCTCTGGTGAGAGTATTTAAAGGAATATTTTGCATGTTCTGACATCATTTACTATACCTGAAAGAATTTCTATTTTGGGTGCATTAACCCTTTAAACATAAAATGGTGTCACTTGACACAGCTGCTCTTAAAGTAAAGATTTGGACATTCTTAGTAATAAAACTTGATGAAAAAGGTTCCTTTTAACACAAGATAAGAGTCCAGAGCTTAATTTTTCCATTTCGCCTACCAGCTGACTGAACCAGAGGCAAGATTCTTACATTCATGTTAAATTAAATTTGGCATCTACTCTGATTAAGCTCCATTGACACAACCGTAATGGATTACTTTTTATTTTATGCACATGTACCGCATAAATACTTATGTCTGAAATTGATAACTATAACTATATTAGTGTCTACACTAGCGAGGTCCACTTTCCTGCAGAGTTTAGCTCCAAACCTAATCAAACACACCTGGAAAAGCTGATTAATGTCTTCAGGATTACTAGAAAGTTACAGAAAAATAAGTTTGATTGGGTTTGATCAACTCAGCTTGAGGGCCAGAGATAAGAACTCCTGCTTTCTGTTTATTCCAAGTGTGTGATGCAGCTATATCGTCTGTCGCTTTATATACAGAATCAGAATTCACCATCTCTTTAAAGTTAGATGGATTCTGAATGGCTGACAATGTTTTTATTGTTCATCAGTTGATGGATAGTGTTACTCTTTGTCATTATCATTATAGTTTTTGTGTAGACTACACTATTATATTAGGGTGGAGTCGCAATAACCGTAATCTCTAAACGTCTAATGCATATGGCATACATAACTGGAAACACTTCAGGATGATCAAAGTCGTTATCTGATTGGTTGAATTCTACAGGATGTCCGGAAGACGTATGTCTGCCTGGAAACAAAGATGCCGTGAAGCCAAACCCCCTCATGGAAAAAACACTGTCATGTTTAACAACTGTGACAATGAGCGCTTATCATGATCAAATAAACGCTGGATTTTCTATGTAAAGTTTGAGGCATGTTATTGTAGGGTCATCGACGTTACATATTCACGCCCTTAAACGTGATGCAGAACAAAATGAACGTAAGAAAACAAATTATTGCATTATAAAACCATTTGAGTGTAATTTCTCACACTCGATTAACTGTTAATTAATAAAAAAATACTTATAATAGCGTATTAAGTGAATAACTGAACATCATTCATTTGTTTTATTTATCACTGAAATATGTGGACATTTAACACTTAATTTAACATACATTAAAGATGATTGTGAATACATGTAGGGTAAGTACAAATGCGTGTATAAACTGAGCTATCAGGCTAATCGGGTATCTGTATGTTATGCCAGTACATAAGCTAACTAATACAGACATAAATTATCATTATAACGCAGTTGAAACAGCAGTATTTATCATAACATGATTTTGTTGGAAATGCACTAAAGAGAGTACCTATTAAAAGCAATTTGAACCAATGGGATCGCGTGGGGTCCCAATGGAGACTTGATTTCAGGGGGGAACCAATTTGGTTGCTCAGAAGATTTCGCGGGCAAAATCCAATCATTTCAATAGGATCTGCGTGATCGTGAAATTCGCCAATACAAAGTTCCCCATGCAGATTTTCACTCATGTTCAGGTTCAGTTCACAGCGTAAACCAACAGAATCTGCTTTATGAGCTCTACTTTATACATCGCTACAGCATTGACGATGCACAATGGAGCTTTTTTGCCCACAAAAATTTGCTAATGTTCTGCACCTTTAGAATTAGTATGATTATTAAAACTTTATGGCTATAGTTATCGTCCTTGGTGTGAACAGGCCTTTAGAAGTGCAGTAAATACTAGGGCTGTCAAACGATTAATCGCGATTAATCGCATACAAAATAAAAGTTTGAGTTTGCATAATATATGTGTGAGTAATGTGTGTAAATAATATGTATATATAAATACACACACATTAATGTATATATTTAAGAGAAATATGTTATGTACAAAAAAAGGTATTTATATATAAATTATATAAAAATATAAATAAATACATATACTTGTAAATATTTCTCAAATATATACATGGATGTGTTTGTATTTATATATATATAATAATTACACACAGTACACCCACATATATTAGGCAAACTCAAACTTTTATTTTGTATGCGATTAATCGTGATTAATCGTTTGACAGCCCTATACACTAATATGTTATACAGTATGGCTGCGTCCGAAATCGCATACTATCTTGAATAGGTTCTTATTTTTTTGAATAAGTAATTACTTTGCAACCGTTAAAAAGTATGTTCTATATGTGTGTAGTATGAATATAATCTGGACGTACTTCATTCACCATGTTGTCATTATCATGTGACCTACGAACTTCAGTTGCGTCGGGATAGTAAAGTGTCCATCAAATGCACACTTCAGGATGGCGCCGGAAGTAGTAGGTCATCCGGGTACTTTTTGCCTTTAAGTACAAAATATAAGTACTGTGAATTTGGACATACTTATTTTGTCACATACGGTTTTCACCTACTCTATAGTAGGGGTTTTCGGGATTCAGCACATAAATATGGTAGAGTGATAACAGATTTGATCATGTTATATTATTAAATCTCTTGTTCCTGCTGTAATGTTAATTTTAAACCTTCTCATCATCTGCTTGATTAGATGCTGCTGTGATGTGTTTGTGTGTAGGAGGATCTCACTGTATCAGCACAGACAGCAGTAATTATACACAACAGACAATCTGCAGAGAATGTGTCTGTGTTGTGTTGGACTCGTTCCCTGTGTAAAGCATCTGTTTGAGACTCGTCTCAATGAAGAATGCGTTTAATACCAGATCAATACAGTTCACCTCTCTTTCGCTCTCTGTCCATTCATCCATTCTTCAGCGGACAGATCCGCCTGATGTCTGTGAGGTGATGTTGTTTGTGTCTGATAGCTGACCTCAGTTCTCTTCAATAAACCCCATGTGAGGAAGTTCAAAGAACTCATTTGATGTTTGTGGTTGAGCTCTTATGTGTGTGTGTTTGTGTGTGAGACTGACTGTCTCTTTGGCTGTGTGTGTGTTTTAAAGCGACAAATTGCATCTGTTTCAAGGTCAGATGCATCCGGATTTGTAGTTTTGTGCATTATGTGTTTTACAATTCCTGGTCAATGTTTAAGGGTTTGTGTAAGGAATAATGTCAAGTTAAATGTATTTATAACGCTTTTCACAATACACATTGTTTCATAGCACCTTTACAGAAAATCATGATGTTAATGTTTATAATATCTTAATGCCTTACACTTAATTTAAGCCATACATTTTAACTTTGTTGGTTAAAATTAATGCATTTAGGTTGATTCAGCAATGTTTAGATGTAATCATTTTTAGCTTACTATTTTTTTCAATGATATTTACATTTTACAATGGTAAAAGCAATTGATAAATGCTGTATATAGCATATATATCACCGTATGAGTATACTGTATATATGCGGATAAATTTGGACATATTTATATATCCTATATAACTTTATTTAAAGACCTGGGTAATAATATAGTTACATTTTGCGAGGAAATAAAAAAACAGGCAATTGAGATTTGCTATGTAGTATACAGTATATCAATTTATGTGAGTGTTCTGTATGTAAGTGAATAAAGTTGTATATATATATATATATATATATATATATATATATATATATATATATATATAGGTTCTGGTCATATAATTAGAATATCATCAAAAAGATAATTTATTTTGCCCAGGCGAGACGCTGTCTATTGTTCAAGAGTGGCTTGACACAAGGAATGCGACAGCTGAAACCCATGTCTTGCATACGTCTGTGCGTAGTGGTTCTTGAAGCACTGACTCCAGCTGCAGTCCACTCTTTGTGAATCTCCCCCACATTTTTGAATGGGTTTTGTTTCACAATCCTCTCCAGGGTGCGGTTATCCCTATTGCTTGTACACTTTTTTCTACCACATCTTTTCCTTCCCTTCGCCTCTCTATTAATGTGCTTGGACACAGAGCTCTGTGAACAGCCAGCCTCTTTTGCAATGACCTTTTGTGTCTTGCCCTCCTTGTGCAAGGTGTCAATGGTCGTCTTTTGGACAACTGTCAAGTCAGCAGTCTTCCCCATGATTGTGTAGCCTACAGAACTAGACTGAGAGACCATTTAAAGGCCTTTGCAGGTGTTTTGAGTTAATTAGCTGATTAGAGTGTGGCACCAGGTGTCTTCAATATTGAACCTTTTCACAATATTCAAATTTTATGAGATACTGAATTCGGGATTTTCCTTAGTTGTCAGTTATAATCATCAAAATTAAAAGAAATAAACATTTGAAATATATCAGTCTGTGTGTAATGAATGAATATAATACACAAGTTTCACTTTTTGAATGGAATTAGTGAAATAAATCAACTTTTTGATGATATTCTAATTATATGACCAGCACCTGTATATATAAATGATATAGTAAAGCAATAAGCCCCATGAAGCCGTAGTTTACAGTGAATTTAGAACAATGGCCGTTGTTAAAACCCTTAGGTGTTTTAAATTAACTGTAAACCATGGCTTCACAGGGCTTATTGCTCTTATAAATGGTTAGTCCATAAAAATATTTATTTTAATATTTATCACAGATGTTTGTAGAGTAATTTACAACTGCTTTAAACGTGACTCAACAAATCAGAATCAAGGACCGGAACTATACTTTTTATAATTTACAATATATATCAATCAAGTAGTGGGTAAAGTTTGATATACTTATAGAAGTTGTTTATTTTGATATTAATTAAGTCAATTTAGAGCCAGTCAGCCAAGCATTACTGATGCTGATCATCTCGAAAAAGCCAAGTATCGGCCAAATACTCAGCCTGGCCAATATATATGTCTTTTTTGCATCAGTGCTGAACCTGTAAATGATGAATAATCATATCAGTTGTGCATTTTTGTGTATATACAGGTGAGAATGTAGAGGGTCTGTCGGAGGAGGATGTGATTTTGCTTCATTCCTGCAGACAGTGGACCACCATCACTGCCCACAGCCTGGAGGAAGGTCATTATGTGATCGGACCTAAAATAGACATCCCACTACAGTATCAAGGTACCATATAACACACACACTGCACTGTGTGACTGCGCCAACAGGTGTACTGACACTCAAGTAATGATTTTAATTCATTAGTAGTTGCTGAGTCAAGCATCACTTTTGCTAGTTCTATGGACGTGAATGATATTACAAATTAGTTTGTTGACTAGAGGTGTGCTTTAAATTTTCAAAGTGACATGTACAAAGTGACTTATAAGCAGCTCTTTTTGAGAATAACTTTTACTTTGTGTATTGTGTATAACTTGTGTGTTATGTATGTGTATAATTGTGTTTTTATGAGAAGCCAAAGGAGAATATCCACATTGGTGAACAATAAAGTTTAAACTTACTGTAGCAACATCCTTGCATTGTGGTGAAAATGCACCACATTTTCATCCAAAATCTAGTTCATAAAAGTAGAGTTTTAAGCAAATAATCATTGAAAGCATACAGCAGATATATTTCAGCACACAAAACTGATTTCATTATTATCCACTGAGAGTGTACAAGCTATTAAAAACACTCAGGCCAGAGAGAAAGAGAGAGAGACGGAGAAAAGGAGGATGATTGGTTGTTAACAGTATATTGATTGTTGTATTCAAGCACTTAACTTCACACATGGTCACTTAGACGTTCTGAATTACACACACAGTCAGTCGCTGCTCTCTCTCACGCACAGGCAGTCTCAATTCAATTCACAGTGTTTTATTGCAGTGAGTGTTTTCATACAATATGGGCAAAGTGTTCAGGTGATACAGGAACAACAATAAAGAAAAAAAGAAATTATACTATGAAGATTATGATTTTTTTTCTAGGGAATAAAGCCAAAAATGTCTGTTATTTAACCATCCTAAGATTGTAACAAAGACAAAGAAGTCTAAATTCTTTTATGAAGTAATTCGATATAATCTTTTATTATTTTGTATATAGTAGTGAAACTATTTTGTTTAAAATATAACATTTTTCACACACGTTTAATATTTTAAAACAAATATTATTAAATTATTCATATTAATTTTTATTAATTATTCAAACCACCTCTATCCATCTATCTATCTATCTATCTATCTATCTATCTATCTATATATATATATATATATATATATATATACATATATGTGCATGTATGTATGTATGTAAGTGACATAGCAATGTAATTAAATAACTGCAATGTTTATAACTTGGGGAAAAAATTGAATTCATTAGAATACATGACTGCTTATGAATGGCTGTCAATGGAGAAAGATGCTTTTTGGCCACAGAATGGTGTAGTTATGGCATCCACCAGCAGGGGCCAATTTTTAAAACCCTGACCCTTTGGTTAGCGCTCTCATTCATAAAGTCAAACTCATCATTACCTCATCCTGACGTCATTCCCATGAGAGCCGCGGAGGAGCCCGTTTTACTGAGCTTCCGGAATCGCAGACATTACTGCGCTGGACTTCCTCTCATGGGACGGCCGTTACCTAATATACCCGCCACCCGCACCATTAGGTCAGGTGACCAATGAGATCATCTGTTGGGGTTTCCGGAGGCAGTAAGATGCTGAGAGGGATGGATGAGGTCATTTGTGTCTCGGTGGCTGGGTCTAACGTCTCTCAGATAGACAGATAGAGTGCTAATAGGGAAGATGGAATTACAGAAGGATGATTTTTACACAGCTGAGAGATGCAGAAGATGAGACCATGTTGATATTTTAGATTTGATGCAGAAGAGGGTTGTTATCGATGACTCTCAAAACGGAAGATCTGCAGAATATAAACATTATATTTTGGGATTCAAGCGTATAGCGCCGCTGAAACCCTATTGTAAATGTTAAAATTTCCAAGGATCAGCATTCTCCCCTAAAAGTGATCAAACCGTAAGTCATGACTGTCTATGAGGACATTGACGCATCTCAAAAAACATATCCACCATCGGCCACTGAAGTTTGAGCAGCTATCAGACAAGGTTAACGGAGGCCAATTGGAATGAAACTTGCTGGGCCTGTTTGACTCACTGCCCTAGGGACCACCTTCACGTTTTTCACTTGCATAAAGAATCGTGTATCACTCGATTTTTTGCGCACGCCCACGATATTCGTTCCACATAGTAGCACTCCTCATTCTGAGCAACTTTGCCTCTAGGACCGCCGCTGTCCACTGAATCGTTTGTTAAATATTGGAGATTATTTCAAAAACCAACTTTGGCGAACTAGTCCTAGGTTTTTGGCCCAACTTCGATAAGCTTTATGAACCATAAATTTCCTATGGTAAATTGCCTATATTGGCTGTAAATGGTATTTTACATGATCTAAGTGGTTACATGCTCGTTAAATAAAACATAATACCTTTTTATGCACGTCCTTAACCCCTTAAGACCGGATGGAGCGTCGGCGCTCCCATTTGCGTGTCTCTCTTTAAAAGCCAATAAAAATTGAATCCATATAGGTAGCACAAAAATTCTTTTTGCATACAAATCCAGAGACTTTAAACTTTCATATCAAGCCTCCAACATGCTTCTGTTGCGTTGTTTTCACCCTCTAATGAGTCTGAGAAATATGCGTTTACAACAAAAACAGCCCAGCCGCTAACTGTATACAAGTATGTATATTTCACGTGCTCATAACTTGAAAAATGCACAGATCATAAAAAATGGCACATCAATATTTAAAGCAGATTCTCAATATTAAAATTAATCCAAAATCAATATAATATATTGCGTTGATCACAAGATATTACTCACGGAATGATTTAACATACTTGGCTAAAAACATGTCTCTCATCTCTCTGGGATGCAGTGTGTATCCAAAAAAAAAAAAAACTCTAAAAAAGCCTTCAGGTCTTAAAGGGTTAAAGGCCTTAAAGAGCTTGAACCCCGATAATTGCTGCTCGCAGCTATATTTGTGTGTGTTTCTGACCTAGCTAACCGTAGGGACTGGGAATAATAATCTTATTCATTTTCTGCATAGAGAAATTGATTTTTAATGATAACATATACCTGTAATAATAAACATATGTTGTTTACACTCTATGAAGAAAATGGACAAAAAATACTTTGCGAACCAAGACAGCTGAAAAAGTGGGCGATCAGTGGACAGTTTTGCACTTTATCCAAAAACTAAAATTTGTACATGTGTATTTCTGTCTTATACAGTACATCTGTGGTCAAACTTCTGCAGATTGCCTTCTTAAAGAAAAGTGCCTTCTCAAAAGGAAATTTTTTTTATAAAAACAAAAAATTCCTGATTTACTAGCTGTATTTTAGGTGTTTGGATTAGACTAATATATAGTAGATATTAATAAAGAAGAAAATATGAGAGGTGCTTGACCAATCAGAACCATGACGCAAGAGTAATGTGAGTGGTTGCCAGGGTGTTGCTAATGTGTTTTGAGTGTTTTTTGAAAGTTGCAATATGGTTTCTAGGGTGTTGGAACCTGCTCCCAGGTCTCTTTGATATTCAGGTCCATATACATGCTATAGATTTGTAAATCCAGTGTTTTGTTTTGTCATTAATTGGATTTTTTTCTTTCTTTTTTGTGTGTTTCCATTGTCTGTCAGTTGAAAATAGGTTAATCACTTAAGTCTTAAGGTAACAGCACATCTCTCCTCAATAAGGCCCATGATTTGAGGAATCATTCATGTCTGTAGCATAAATGCTGCAGTTTAATACACAAGAAATCTCTTTAGATTGCTATGGAAAAGTGTTTGCATATGTGTGTGCTAACGAAATGTGATTGGTGTATTTAAATTTATGCTTGCTGTGATTGGTTGAAGGTGTTTCAACTAATGTGTACAACAGAAATCTTAGTGGCTTTAATAGAAGAGATTTATTTTGTACAAATGCGTCCAGAACAGAAAAGAAAAGTGAAAGTTCAGAAGAGAAAGAAACCCTTTCAGCTCTGAGTGTCGTATAGAACTGCGGAAATAAAAGCTGTTGCCAGGAGACAGAAAGACAAAGAGAGATACGCTCTCTGACGCTTTATCTGTGTGTGTGAAAATGACCTATACGATCACACACACACACACACACACTTAAATGAGGACATACCATGTTGTTTATTTTATAAAGCGAATGCGAATTATAATCTCGACAGACTAAACTCCATACTCTAAAAGAGTCATTTTGCATTTTTTTTAAATAAATAACTGTATGAACTTATTTTTATCTTTCAGGATGTCATCAAAGGACAGTTTAGTACAATTTAGCTCACTTCCTCGGGAAAATTTTGTAAAACTATTTCTTTGTTTCTGTCTTTCACTCTTTTCGCTCTGTCCTCAGGAAAGTTTAAGTTATTGGATCAGGATCGGGATGTCCGTGAGCCGGTTCAGTATTTTGGAAGCGTGGAGGAAATTGCAGGAATCTTTCCTGATCGCGTGTTCGTCATGGAGCCCATCACGTTTAGTGTTAAGGTAATGACAGCATCTCAGCAAAACCTCACATAAATCAGTCAGTAACTATTATTAATTACAAACTAAAATTAAAATGGAAACAGAAAATATAAAAATAAAAACTCATTCAAAATATTATACTATAATAGTACAAACCCGATTCCAAAAAAGTTGGGACACTGTACAAATTGTGAATAAAAACAGAATGCAATGATGTGGAAGTTTCAAATTTCAATATTGTATTCAGAATACAACATAGATGACATATCAAATGTTTAAACTGAGAAAATGTATCATTTTAAGGGAAAAATAACTTGATTTTAAATTTCATGGCATTAACACATCTCAAAAAAGTTGGGACAAGGCCATGTTTACCACTGTGTGGCATCCCCTCTTCTTTTTATAACAGTCTGCAAACGTCTGGGGACTGAGGAGACAAGTTGCTCAAGTTTAGGAATAGGAATGTTGTCCCATTCTTGTCTAATACAGGCTTCTAGTTGCTCAACTGTCTTAGGTCTTCTTTGTCGCATCTTCCTCTTTATGATGCGCCAAATGTTTTCTATGGGTGAAAGATCTGGACTGCAGGCTGGCCATTACAGTACCCGGATCCTTCTTCTACGCAGCCATGATGTTGTAATTGACGCAGTATGTGGTCTGGCATTGTCATGTTGGAAAATGCAAGGTCTTCCCTGAAAGAGACGACGTCTGGATGGGAGCATATGTTGTTCTAGAACTTCGATATACCTTTCAGCATTGATGGTGCCTTTCCAGATGTGTAAGCTCATGCCACACGCACTCATGCAACCCCATACCATCAGAGATGCAGGCTTCTGAACTGAGCGCTGATAACAACTTGGGTTGTCCTCGTCCTCTTTAGTCCGGATGACATGGCGTCCCAGTTTTCCAAAAAGAACTTAAAATTTTGATTCGTCTGACCACAGAACAGTTTTCCACTTTGCCACAGTCCATTTTACATGAGCCTTGGCCCAGAGAAAACGCCTGCGCTTCTGGGTCATGTTTAGATATGGCTTCTTTTTTGACCTATAGAGTTTTAGCCGGCAACGGCGAATGGCACGGTGGATTGTGTTCACCGACAATGTTTTCTGGAAGTATTCCTGAGCCCATGTTGTGATTTCCATTACAGTAGCATTCCTGTATGTGATGCAGTGCCGTCTAAGGGCCCGAAGATCACGGGCATCCAGTATGGTTTTCCAGCCTTGACCCTTACGCACAGAGATTGTTCCAGATTCTCTGAATCTTTGGATGATATTATGCACTGTAGATGATGATAACTTCAAACTCTTTGCAATTTTTCTCTGAGAAACTCCTTTCTGATATTGCTCCACTATTTTTCGCCGTAGCATTGGGGGAATTGGTGATCCTCTGCCCATCTTGACTTCTGAGAGACACTGCCACTCTGAGAGGCTCTTTTTATACCCAGTCATGTTGCCAATTGACCTAATAAGTTGCAAATTGGTCCTCCAGCTGTTCCTTATATGTACATTTAACTTTTCCGGCCTCTTATTGCTACTTGTCCCAACGTTTTTGGAATGTGTAGCTCTCATGAAATCCAAAATGAGCCAATATTTGGCATGACATTTCAAAATGTCTCACTTTCAACATTTGATATGTTATCTATATTCTATTGTGAATAAAATATAAGTTTATGAGATTTGTAAATTATTGCTGTCCTTTTTTATTCACAATTTGTACAGTGTCCCAACCTTTTTGGAATCGGGTTTGTATATTAATGATACTAAAATAACACAGCAAAATGCATTCAGTTGCTCAACGGTTTTCAAAATAGTGTCACTTTACTAGTTGTGTAGTACATTGTCCAACAAATGGTCATTTAACATGGCAAACCACTTCACATTATGCACACTGCTTTATAATCGACTTTTCATTGTAAAATCTAACTGAATGTATAATTCAGATTATTTAGACAGTTTCACATTAAATAAATCAGTTCAAAAGAAATGACTCACTGATTCATTCAATGTTTATTTAATGTTTTTGAGCCAAGATTTGAGTCTGAAAAAATGATAAATGATACTATCACAGTTACATATCGTCGTTGTCGGGCAGAAACCTTGTATCACCATATTTTGTCATTTTTATTTCTTTTCATAAATTATTATTATTGGTCAGCCTTCACATTTTTCTGTCAGTTTTGCAAAAACTTAATCAATGAAAAGTATTAAAAAGAGCTAACTCCATTGGCTCTTCAAACTGTCAGTCAAACATCGTAACTCCACCCAGCCTCTAACTGAATGAAGTGCAACACGTAGTTTGGATCTTTTCTGCTTGTTTGCAGTGCAAGGGTAAATAAAGAACTGTTTGTTTGAATAAGTACAACGTTTTATTTACTCAACAAACACTATTTATATAAAAGCTTATGTTTTATGTATTTAAGGAGCAGAGAAGAGTGTCTAAGTCTAGCATTTGTCGTCGAGTCATAGTCTTAAATAGCCTGTGTGGAGCAGCTTTGTTTTTAATAACATGAAATTTTGGCCAAAGTGACAGAAAAAAAACTGATTGACCGAATAGCTACAGTAAACTTTATAACCTTTAAGTTGATGAAAACGTAATGTAAAACCTCAGATGCGGCTGTTCTAATGACGTATTTCCAAAATTCTCAGAAATTCGCTGGACAAAAACCTCATAACTCCATTTGAAGCTTGATTTTGGTAATCTGTTAGTTATATAATGACACATGCATGTGTCTGACTATACATAAAGCCACAATATTCAACTTTGACAACTTTGTTTTTTCTATTTCCTGAAAAGTAGCATTTTTGGAGGTTTTCACCCGACAGCGACAATATTTTAAAAGATATTGTCCCCTTAAAACGTTAGTTCACCCAAAAATGAAAATTATGTCATTACTGACTCACCCTCATGTCATTCCAAACCCGTAAGACCTCCGTTCATCTTCGGAACACAGTTTAAGATATTTTAGATTTAGTCCGAGAGCTTTCTGTCCCTCCATTGAAAATGTATGTACGGTATACTGTCCATGTCCAGAAAGGTAATAAAAACATCATCAAAGTAGTCCATGTGACATCAGTGGGTTAGTTAGAAGTTTTTGAAGCATCTAAAATACATTTTGGTCCAAAAATAACAAAAACTACAACTTTATTCAGCATTGTCTTCTCTTCCGGGTCTGTTGTATATCCGCTTTCACTCCACAGTGACGCTGCTTCTTCTTCTTCTTTCCTGTTTTACGGCGGTTGGCATCCAGCTTATTGGTGCATTACCGCCCCCTTCTGCTCCGAACAGTGACGCTGCTGACGTGTTATCTGGTGCGCCGAGCTTCGTTTATAGTCTGAGGGAGACGCACGCTGTATTCAAGCTATTCTACATTGTTTGTATTTTGGTATTGCTATATTTTTTTAAAATGGTGCGTAAGTGTGCATGTCGTTATGTCCTAATCGCGTCACTGTCCGGAGCAGAAGGGGGCGGTAATGCACCAATAAGCTGGATGCCAACCGCCGTAAAACAGGAAAGAAGAAGAAGAAGCAGCGTCACTGTGGAGTGAAAGCGGATATACAACAGACCCGGAAGAGAAGACAATGCTGAATAAAGTCGTAGTTTTTGTTATTTTTGGACCAAAATGTATTTTAGATGCTTCAAAAACTTCTAACTAACCCACTGATGTCACATGGACTACTTTGATGATGTTTTTATAACCTTTCTGGACATGGACAGTATACCGTACATACATTTTCAATGAAGGGACAGAAAGCTCTCGGACTAAATCTAAAATATCTTAAACTGTGTTCCGAAGATGAACGGAGGGTGAGTCATTAATTACATAATTTTCATTTTTGGGTGAACTAACCCTTTAAATGGCTTCAATTTAGTTAGCATTTTGTTAGTACCTTCTAGTGTAACTAACTAATTTTAGGCCAGTTTAACTGCTGTAAATTATGGGTAGTTTGTAGCTTGACAAATGAGGTTCGAACTTTACGACATCAGTCATTGTTTTTTTGCATTAAATTCTAATCAGTTTGTCTCTCTCTTTCTCTTTCTGTAGGTGGTTTCTGGGGAGTTTACGGAGGATAGCGAATTATATAATTTCTCTCTGCAGGCGGGAGATGAATTGACTCTCATGGGCCAAGCAGAACTGCTCTGCGTCCAATCAACTCGCGAGAAATCCCGCCTGACGACGCTGCTACGGCGACTGGGCAAAGCAGGCGGAGCTTTGGGACGTCCCGCCCGCACAAAGATGCCTTGTTTGATATGTATGAACCATCGGACCAATGAGAGCGTCAGTTTGCCGTTCCAGTGTCGCGGGCGGTTCTGCACACGCTCGCCGCAGGAGCTGCAGATGCAGGGAGGCGAACACACCGTGCGCAGCATCATTGAGCGCGTGCGGTTGCCCGTGAACGTATCCGTGCCCACGCGACCTCCTCGCAACCCGTACGACCTTCATGCAATCCGCGAGGGTCATCGATATAAACTCCTCAGCATCATCAGCAAAACTGTCGTTCTTTGCTGCATACTTCGCAAAGAGGAAGTGACGCCATCTCACTTCCTGTTGTTAACGGACATGCCGCGCTTCACTCTGCCGGAGGGGCTTTTGCGCGCGGACGCTTCCTACCAGCAGGTGGTACTACAGTGTGCAATGCGTTGCCAAGAGAGCTTCGACCCAGACGATTACTCGCGTGCCGTGCGTGAAGTCAAGACGGACTTCTCCGAGGAGTGTCTCAGTCCGCGACGAATTCGGGTGTGCGTTCAAGGATACGGGCGTGATGAGTTGGGGACGTCCCTGCAGAGACTGTCTCTGTGCGTATACGGAGGCGGAGCGGTCACGCACACAATCTCACATGGCTGCAGAGACTCGCTGGTCGACTCGCACACGCTGCCCTCTAGTGATGGCGACGGAGAGGAACGAGAATATGTCACACCTGATTGGTCGACTGACACACAGGAGATTCCATATGAGGAGCTCTGGACCAATCAGAGTTCTGGAAGCTTTGGGGTGACGTCTGAGAGCGCAATGAAGGCGGAGCATAACCTCATATCCTTTCACTCCACAACCACATCATTGGATGGAACGGTGGGTTCCGCCCATGTCTCTATGGTGCAGATGGAAGCAGGAAGAGTATCGAGAGTATCGACTCCACCCCCAGTTCCACCCAAATCAGAAGCTGTAAGCAGTTGTTTTCCACAGATTTTCACATAATCGTAATTAATAATCGCAATTACAATTTCAAGGGAATAATAGACAATTATGATTTTTGGCATAATCGTGCAGCCCTAATATCTTGGCTATATTTCAGCCCTAAAATTAAAGGTGCCATCGAATTGAAAATTGAATTTACCTTGGCATAGTTAAATAACAAGAGTTCAGTACATGGAAAAGACATACAGTGAGTCTCAAACTTCATTGTTTCCTCCTTCTTATGTAAATCTCATTTGTTTACAAGACCTCAGAAGAACAGGCGAATCTCAACATAACACCGAATGTTACGTAACAGTCAGGATCATTAATATGTATGACCCCAATATTTGCATATGCCAGCCCATGATCGAGGCATTACACAAGGGCAGCCAGTATTAACGTCTGGATCTGTGCACAGCTGAATCATCAGACTAGGTAAGCAAGAACAACAGTGAAAAATGGCAGATGGAGCAATAATAACTGACATGATCCATGATAACATGATATTTTTAGTGATATTTGTAAATCGTCTTTCTAAATGTTTCGTTAGCATGTTGCTGTTAAATGTACTGTTAAATGTGGTTAAAGTTACCATCGTTTATTATTGTATTCACAGAGACAAGAGCCGTTATTTTCATTTTTAAACACTTGCAGTCTGTATAATTCATAAACACAACTTCATTCTTTATAAATCTCTCCAACAGTGTGTAATGTTAGCTTTAGCCATGGAGCACTATCAAACTCATTCAGAATCAAATGAAAACATCCAAATAAATACCATGCTTACGCGATTAGACATGCTGCATGATGAACAATTTGTAAAGATCCATTTTGAGGGTTATATTAGCTGTGTGAACTTTGTTTATGCAGTGATAGTTGAGAGCTCGGGAGGGGGGCAGGGAGCGCGTGATTTAAAGGGGCCGCAGCCTGAATTGGTGCATTTCTAATTATGCCTCAAAATAGGCAGTTAAAAAAAATTAATTAAAAAAAAATCTATGGGGTATTTTGAGCTGCAACTTCACAGACACATTCAGGGGACACCTTAGACTTATATTACATCTTGTAAAAAACGTTTGATGGCACCTTTAAAGAAAAAATCTGAACTTGTATTTTGCATAAAGAAAGTGAAACCTATTTTTAGGACCATTACTTTTTTCATTATATGACATTATTTTCATGACAATTAAGCACCTAAATTCTCCAGTTTTTTGTAATTCTCATTATTTTTTTTGCCTTGTTGGGCTGGTCGAGAAACAAACAGATCAATGTTTTGATAGTGTCACGGTGTGCACACCTTCAAATGGCTTACACACTACACTGCATATATATATATATATATATATATATATATATATATATATACACACAAGTCGCTGTTTGGATTTAAATAGGCAAATGCTTAAGAGTCTATGATTGGATCATTATTGCAGTGATTATTATGTTTCTAGCATGTTATATGTCTGGCAACACTTCTTCAAAATCTAATTGATGGAGTGTGTAGCTTTTCATTTCTTAAACAACTATGTAGGAAGACACATCATGGCCATATTCCAGGTTGACAATGTCATGATTCATCAGGCTCAAATTGTGAAAGAATGGTTGGGAGGGAACATGAAGAATCATTTTCACACATGAATTGGCACTGACCTTAACTTTATTGTAAGTTTTTGGGATGTGCTGGAGGAGATTTTACAGAGTGCTCACCTCTTGCATTATCAATACACGATCTTGACCAAAAATTGATGCACCTCTTGATGGAAATGACGTCACAACATTTATTTCTATCATGAGGTGCATCAATTTTTGGTTCAATATTTCAATATTCAATATTTAGTTCAATTTTTGGTGTGTATATCAATATACATACACACAGTATATGGCATTTCAATAACGTTAATGAGATTTTGTTTTGCATTATAATGATAATTTTAGGGAAATGTATGTATTTGTTATGGAAAATAATGCCACTTCACATTTTTAATGGTTCTAAAGTAGGCTAAATTTTCTGTATGTATAATGTAAATAATATGTGTAAATATAAAAGATGTTATATTAAAAAATAAGTATAATAATAATTCATAATATTGTATAATAAAATATATAAATAGAAGTCCCTCTTTGTTTCTATTGATTTTGAGGTGATGTTCTTGAGAGTTTCTTCTTTTAGACATTTTCCTAGTGTTATTGTGCTTCTGACCCTGAGCTCAGCTGTTCTGTAGTTCAGTAACCCTCTTTATTGTCATGAGAATACTTGTCTTCCTCAGTTCTTTTTGCCATGGTCCCACACGCATGTGCATTATATACAGTATCACACAGCACTGCTGCCCTAGACTAAATTATTGATACTATTGCTTTTAAAGACTGAATAATGAGCATATGTTTACCGGAACACAGCATACACACACCACACACACACACACACAAACATAATCACACATCATCTCAGACTATACATTTTATATAATGTTAATATGAGGAGCTACTTGAATATTTTGAACACTTCAAAATATTCTGATAATACTAATAATTCAGGTGCTAATGTAGCAATTCTTTCTTATAAAATTACTGACATTTTACACAGTCAGAGAAACAAACATCCCGTCTCATCAGGATGTAGAGCCAGAATTAAAGTCTTTTTGACACTGTTGACTGAAATTACAGCCTTTTGCTTTTCCTCTCTCTCTTTCTCCCACACATAGAGGCTTCAGTTCTGGCCTGTAATTTAGCTTCCCAAACACACACACACTCTGTCCCTGGTGTATTTGTGGAGGGAAGTGAACTGTATCCCTGAATCCCAGAGTTGTTCCTCCCAGAAGTGGAAATTTGGACAGTGATTAAAGATATTAAAATGATCATTAAGACAGTATTTCCATATCAACTGTAATGAAAAATAAACACTTTTTTAAATATAATTTGTTTGATCATATTAGAGTTATTAAATAAGAAGTACATAATTAATCTTGAGGATATCAGATTTAGATTTAGGAGAACCTTTTTTATTACTAAAATATAGTTTAAAAAAATAATTTAAAAATCATTAACGCCGTTTCCATAAAATAAACAATATATTGACTTATAAGAACACTTTTTGTCTGTTCAATGATTTACACATCAGCCACCACAATTACTGTATGTATTTGAATCTTAATATCTTATATGCAATTATTTGATGAATTAATCAGCAGCATATCATGTAATTAATTTGATTGGCTGCCCGAGATGAACTGATACTTAATATTACATCTGTTCTAGCGATCATAGTTTGAATTTACAGTATTATATTCTTTTAATGTATGATTTTTGCCTGTGTTTAAATGTTTTCAGTTTAATGGTTTAGTATTTATTATTCCGTGTTACATTTCCATATTCTGTGTTTAATATTCATTGTTCAGTTTTTGGTATGTTCGGGTTCAGTGTTAATGACATGAGAAAATGGTTTCTTCTGCACAGAAAGTGACATTTACTTGAGTTGTGAGGAAGACAATAGCAAGGCTGTGTAATATAGGAGATGTCACTCACACTCTAGTGTGATCTAGTAATAGTTCTTTTGCATTTCTTCTGTCTCTCTAGGTGAAAGAGGAGTGTCGTTTTTTAAATGCTCCTCCTGTTCCGCCCCGCTGTGCTAAAGGCCCCGCCCCCAGCCCTCCAGTCCCCACCCGCTTCCCTAAAACTCCAGCCACACAGACGCTCAACCCAAACCTCTCATTTTATTCCTCTGGACTGCAAGAGAGGTAAAAATCACAGCTTATTCAAAGACTTAAGATATACCAAGACACTCATTACTCGTTGTTATGAATGATAGAAAGTGCAACGTAAAATTTGGCAGAATAAGTCCCCACCTTCTAAATAAAAGAGCCAATCGCCAATTGGTAAAGACATCGTGTCCCTGCTGCGGTCGCCTTAGAAATATACAATTTTTTAATGATATTTAAGCATTAAAAAATAACATTTATGGGACAGGTCATGTTAGATTTTGTTGCTATATTGTTGAAATATATCATTGAAATGTGAGTGTGGCAAGCAGTTTTTGAGATTTCAGGATTGCCTCATTCAAGGAGATAAGACTTGGTCTTGGACGCCCAAAATAGCTGCTGTGAAGGCGTTGCAAATATGGCCGCCGTCTTTTCTTGAAAGGAATTATTGCAAAAGAAAAAGTATTGTTGTACCCCTAGAGGAATTTAAATAGAGCCATTTTAAGTACTAATTGGTTGGAAATAAGTAGGAATGGGAATTAAGAGGAAGTTAATTCTTTTAGTACTTTTGAGGAAATATTTCCTTTAGGAAGAACTGGTAAAAATCTTCCTAACTATATCAAATACTACTAAACAAAATCCGAAGGAACAAAAACAATATTATTTTTGCATTTTATTTATTATGACAAGTTGCAAAAAAGGCCCGCACACGAAAAACTACAGCGTTACTGAGGATCGACAAATGATTTGGTCACATGATCTTGCATTTGCTTTCTTGTTGTCTTTTATCTTAAGCTCTATTCGGACGGGACTAGTTTTCCAGGGGGACATTCATGTTTCACAGATGTATTTTGCAATTTTAATCCCATCTAAATCTGCCAAGTCTGTGTTTTTCTCACACAACCTCCAAAGCAAATTACCTACTGTTTTTCAGCAAACTCAACGGTCCTCTGAGAGCTCTAATGTGAATGTTATATTATCCTAATGCTTCTCCTCATGTGTTTTTTGACCTACCTGAGCTACCGTTTGCACACCAATATTCTGCATTCTTTCATTTAGTTTCAATATGGATGGTATCCGAAGAAAAAATAACATTATAAAATGTATAAAAAGAGTCAAGTCACAGAAACTGTGAAAACTGCCCGTTTTAATATCAGTGCCAGGTAAGAGTAAGATAATTGTCTAGATTTCTCTGCTCTTTTATGCAAGTTTATTATAAACAGCTTCTGCTATAAACTCATGAAGTTTACTTAAATAGGGTTTTCATATTAAATTAAAATTATATCAACAAGTAATATATTAAAAGACACATACAGTACAGCCCAAAGGTTTGGAACCACTAAGATTTTTAATGTTTTTAAAAGAAGTTTCGTCTGCTCACCAAGGCTACATTTATTTAATTAAAAATACAGTAAAAACAGTAATATTGTGAAATATTATTACAATTTAAAATAACTGTTTTCTATTTGAATATATTTCACAATGTAATTTATTCCTGTGATCAAAGCTGAATTTTCAGCATCGTTACTCCAGTCTTCAGTGTCACATGATCCTTCAGAAATCATTCTAATATGCTGATCTGCTGCTCAAGAAACATTTAATGTGTGCAATTGTACAAAATATTTGTGTACAATTTTTTTTTCAGGATTCTTTGATGAATAGAAAGTTCAAAAGAACAGTGTTTATCTGAAATCTAATCTTTTGTAACATTATAAATGTCTTTACTGCCACTTTTGATTGATTTAATGCATCCTTGCTGAATAAAAGTATTCATTTCTTTAATTTCTTTTCAAAAAAATAAAAATAAAAATTCTTACTGACCCCAAACTTTTGAACGGTAGTGTATAATGCTACAGAAGCTTTGTATTTCAGATAAATGCTGTTCTTTTGAACTTTCTATTCATCAAGGAATCCTGAAAAAAAAAAGTACACAACTGTTTTCAACATTGAAAATAATCATAAATGTTTATTGAGCAGCAAATCAGCATATTAGAATGATTTCTGAAGGATCATGTGACACTGAAGACTGGAGTAACGATGCTTTGCATCACAGGAATAAATTACTTTGTCAAATATATTTAAATAGTGCAGAGTTATTTTAAATTGTAATAATATTTCACAATATTACTGTTTTTTACTGTATTTTTAATTAAATAAATGTAGCCTTGGTGAGCAGACGAAACTTCTTTTAAAAACATTAAAAATCTTAGTGGTTCCAAACTTTTGGACTGTACTGTACATCATACATGATGCACGCAAGCACAGCAGATGACCTTCTGTTACGCCCATATCAAGAAAACAAAAGTTGCAAAACAGGCATGCACACTAAAGCCCTATTCGGACAGTTCTAGTTTTCTAAATAATATTTGAGTTACAATTTTTATCACTCAACGTTTGTGATTTCATGTTCCGATAATGTTAGTCCCGTCCAAATCGGAACATGAAATCACAAACGTTGAGTGATAAAAATTGTAACTCAAATATTATTTAGAAAACTAGAACTGTCCGAATAGGGCTTTAGTGTGCATGCCTGTTTTGCAACTTTTTGCCTATTTGGATTAGACTTTTGTACTTTTATTACAACACAACTCTCTCTCTCTCTATCAGTTCTGCTCCTCGTAGCGGCAGCAGCTCTCCATCGCCGGACTCTTACTCTCTGTACTGTTACCCATGCACCTGGGCCGACTGTGTGACCTCTGACCCCTGCGTAAGCCCTGATCCCGCCCAGCCCGCGCAGGCTTGTTGGTCCCACCCTCGAGGAGGCGGGGCCTACACCTCCAACATCCTCAATACACCTCTACTCAGCACTGACTCCGCCCAAAAGAACTACTCCACCTGCCCCAGACCACGGCCGGTGGCGCAGAACCGCTTCGCACCATTCGGTGCCCTAAATCCCTTTGCCAATCCGGGACACACCCACGCCTCCTCCGACTGGCTCACCACTGGTAGGAACTCTCCCACTCTGATACCCGACCTCATTAGCTCCACCCCCAAGGAGCCTCAAACCAATCAGGGAGCTTCAGAATGCAGTCCCGAGCCTCCGCCCAGACCAGTCAAGAATTCAGAAGAGGACACGGTCACGGTGGACCCCGCCTCCGGATCAGTTGCCATGACGAGGGGGGCTGAGGGCGGGGCTGGGTCTTCATGGCGACCCCCGGCGGAGCTCTGCTGGCTCTCAGTGGAGGAGGTTTCGTCCAGTCTGAGGTTTATCGGCCTTTCGGACGACGTGATTGGTCTGTTCAGCCGAGAGAGGATTGATGGCTCTATTTTCACTCAGCTGACGGAGGAAATCCTGTCGGAGGACTTTAACCTCACTAAACTACAGGTCAAAAAAATCATGCAGTTCATCAAGGGATGGAGACCCAAGATATGAGGGCAGCATCCTCGTGAATGTATAGATGTTTTTATTTGAGAGACACAAAATTACTCCAGCCACAATGAGTGCTTCTGCTCGGACAATTTCAGATGTTTTATAAGTGTGTGCGTGTGTGTCTGAAATACACCTCTCTAATTGAAAGACTGACAGATTGTGACTAATATATTATGGAGCACTATTTGATGTTTTTATTTTTGGGGCGGGGTGATTTTGTGTACCTTCGGTGGACAGTCAGAGCTTATCTTGTGGCCGTCCTGCTGTCTTTCAAGGGTTTACTGACTGTGTTTTGACCTCTTTTGTCTGTTTTCTAATAATCTGACATGATTGTCAGTTGGATTTGGTTCAATCTGGGTGAATCTCATGAAACCTGTCAAGAACATGTCCAGGTCATCTTTCTCCCCAAAATCAAAAGCATAAATAAATAAATTGTCATTGCTTAGAATGTATGAAAATCTCATTCTCGTTACTGTAATGTGGAAAAAAAGTTTAAATAATATGTCACGTTACCTTAATTTATAGTGCCTTATACAATACAGATTGTTTCAAAGCAGCTTTACAGCAATAATCAGGAAAATAACAGAATCAGTGATGCAAACTTCATCAAATACGAGACAAATTCAAATCGTGCTGTAAAGCAGCTGTCATTCTTCAGTTCGGTGTTGATGCAGTTCAGTTTAATAACAATTTCATCAATTATGAAATAAGGGCTACAAGCAGCTCTTGAAATGTAGGAAGAAAGTGTGTTGCCAAAGTTTACTTCCTTAATTATCCCCAGGCACAAAGCGGTATGCCTCAGGGCTTAGTGCTAGGCCCGCATCAGTTACAATAAATCATTTTAATTACAAGGTGTGTAATGTGTGTGTTACCTCCCAAGTAAAATAATTTATACTGTTATTTTACTGTATTTTTTATTTTAAAAAATGCAATGATGATCATTGAGAATGATCAGAATGACAAAACTCAAAAGTAAAACTTCTGAACACATTATTTTAATAAGAATTTTTGTGTTCCTAAAAACATTCTGAGGAAAAATATGCAAAATAAAATTGATTTTTGGGGGGTGGCTTTTGACAGGTTTGACAAGGTTCACCCACTTAGAGCACAATTTTCTTCATTCCATCTGCTCATACTGAGCTCATGTCATGCACACAGGAAGTGAGCGTTTTTAGAGACTTAAAGAGTTCAGTTTGTGATGTACACACTAATAAGAGCAGTGAGCTTACAGTCTAAAGAACACACTGTAATTAGGTGACTGTAATTAAGAGTTTACTAAACACAGCCCACACTTGATGTGTTTGAGGTGAGTCAGAGCTGCTGAAATGAGAAGGTTTTAGCCTTATCTCACTGTTTTTAAAAAATTTTTTATCAGCATTTCAGGAATGTTTATTTAACAGATTTCCCCTTTTGTAGATGCATGTGTAAAATTTAACAGCAGTAGTGTTTCATTTGTACTGTAATTTCATCATGTATGATTTAATCCTGCTGGATCAACTACAGAAAAGAATAAATCAATAGTGCTCACTTGAACATAGTGTTATCGTCAGGTAAATCTTTGGTGTACTGGTATGTTCAGAATGGAATATTAGCTTTTTTTGCTTAGTTTATACAGCATACTACTATTAGAAATACTTATTAGTTATTGTTTGCAACTATTATCAAACAGACAATACTGTCTAAAATGTGTCATTTAAAGGGTTAGTTCACCCAAAAATGAAAATTCTGTCATTAATGACTCACCCTCATGTCGTTCCAAACCCGTAAGACCTCCGTTCATCTTCGGAACACAGTTTAAGATATTTTAGATTTAGTCCGAGAGCTTTCTGTCCCTCCATTGAAAGTGTAGGTACGGTGCACTGTCCATGTCCAGAAAGGTAATAAAAACATCATCAAAGTAGTCCATGTGACATCAGTGGGTTAGTTAGAATTTTTTTGAAGCATCTAAAATACATTTTGGTCCAAAAATAACAAAAACTACGACTTTATTCAGCATTGTCTTCTCTTCCGGGTCTGTGTATGGTATATCCACAGTGACGCTGCTTCTTCTTCTTCTATGGCGGTTGGCATCCAGCTTATTGGTGCATTACCGCTCCCTTCTGCTCCGGACTGTGACGCGATTAAGACATCCGCGACATGCACACCTACGCACCATTTTAAAAAATACAGCAATACCAAAATACAAACAATGTAGAATAGCTTGAATACAGCGTGCGTCTCCCTCAGACTGTAAACGAAGCTCAGGCGCACTACATAACACGTCAGCAGTGTCACAGTCCCGAGCAGAAGGGGGCGGTAATGCATCAATAAGCTGGATGCCAACCGCCGTAGAAGAAGAAGAAGCAGCGTCACTGTGGATATACACAGACCCGGAAGAGAAGACAATGCTGAATAAAGTAGTAGTTTTTGTTATTTTTGGACCAAAATGTATTTTAGATGCTTCAAAAACTTCTAACTAACCCACTGATGTCACATGGACTACTTTGATTATGTTTTTATTACCTTTCTGGACATGGACAGTGCACCGTACCTACACTTTCAATGGAGGGACAGAAAGCTCTCGGACTAAATCTAAAATATCTTAAACTGTGTTCCGAAGATGAACGGAGGTCTTACGGGTTTGGAACGACATGAGGGTGAGTCATTAATGACAGAATTTTCATTTTTGGGTGAATTAACCCTTTAACATTTACTTCTTGTTCATGGAACTGTTATTTGGGAAAACAACACTCTTGCTTGTGTGATACTGTTTAAATATATACTATAAATATAAAACTTGAATTTTGGGGCCAATTTTATTTATTTTGGGAGAAATTTTGGCCCAAGCCCCTATTAATTTACGACGCTGTAATCGTCCATTCCAGTCAAAACAGTCAAGAGTAAAAGAGCAAACAAAGCTAGAATTTAAACGAATTCATATCCCCACATATTTATATCCCCATACCTTAGTGAAAGCTTTGTTCCCTCGCTGTGCTAAGAAGATATCGCGGTTGACTTGTAGTGATGTAAGAAACAGACGAAAACATTCCTCAACTTGAAGACGCGACTGTTATTCTTGCTACCGCCAACTGAATGAAAAGTATTAGTTAAAGTAAATAGAATATAATAAACTCAATATATATTTATTTTGTTAAATCAATTAATATTTTACCAGTCTTCGCGCCTTAACCGGCATGCTCTGGGGCCCCACAATTTGAAAATCCCTGAACTTTGTAATATATTGGTATATACTTGCATACTGTATTACGAACATACAGTATCAATGTGAGTACATATGCATACATTATTCACTCTTTCAACGAGTTTTCCATTACATACAATGAAATACAGGCAGGTGGGGTGTGAAAAGTAGACCCTTTCAGTTAAATCTGAGAAGTTTATTGTAGCAGAATCATATGCAAACATACAAACTACTATCCTATACAAAAAAAAAATACAACAAATAATATCTGTGCAATAGTCCTTCTCCAGCTCAACCTGGAGATAATCTGAGGCACCTTGGTTAAAAAAAATAAATGTAGCTGCAACATTCATAAATGTTTTTACAGTGATGTTATGTGTACCTGAATGAATATTATTCATAAAATTCTTTATCGGTTAAAAAAAACAAAAACAAATCTCAACTTTTATATCATTAATGTTTTTTTTGATCACATAAACAAACTGACAAATTATGTACAGGCCAAGTTAGGAAAGTGCTGCTTTTTAAACCACAAATGATAAAACACAAATAAAGGATTTGTAAATGATGCACAACTTTAAGCAAGTGAATGTGACTTTTTTTTTTGGATAAGATGCCAAATTCTGAGATCAAAAAATTATAAAGGTGGTGTATTTTCACTTGTGAAATCTCTTGCTGGAGTTCTTGGCGTGGTCGATGAGCAGCTGGCAGGGGGTGAACTGGTTACCATAGACCTCTTCAAAGCGCTTCATTTTCTGGACAAGTTTGTCTGCACCGTATGAATCCACAAAACGGAACGGGCCTGAAATGTAGGAAAAAAGTGTGTTGCCAAAGTTTACTTTGCAAATCCTTAATTATCCCCAGGCACAATGGGGTATGCCTCAGGGCTAAGTGCTAGGCCCGCATCAGTTATGATAAATCATTTTAATTACAAGGTGTGTAATGTGTGTGTTACCTCCCAAGCAAGGCGGGAAGCCAAGTCCAAACACGGCTCCGATATCTCCCTGCACAGGGTCGGGCAGGATGCCTTCCTGTAGACACAGTACGGCCTCGTTCACAAATCGAGACACGAGTCTGTACTGAATATCCTCATCGGTGGAGCTAAAGAAGGCCAGAGAGAAATATGAAGGTTTTTTTTTTGAGGTATATCAATGCTACAATCTGTGGTGTTAATCATGTGAACCAACTTACACAGCAGGGGGCGCTGTTAGCTTGAAGCTCTTAAGAATCTCTTCGGCTCCTGAGTTCACCTTCTTTTCTTTCGACTTGGCTTCGTACACGTAACAACCCTTTCCAGACTTGCGCCCTGAAGTGCATATATACATGAAATAATCTGAAAGCTGAATTTGAATGTGACAAGTATAGTTAGGCTTTTTGCTATATTTTCTAAAATTTAAATCATCAGTCGAATGCACATGCATTTTTGGGTGAACTCCCTTTAACTTGCTATCAATGTTCTGTGAGACCAACAATTCTGACAATTCATGAAGATAAAGCTGTATGTAGTTTAACAGATGCACCTTTGAACCCCTTTTGGACCATCATCTTCAAGACCTCAACATTTCCTCCTCCAAATCGTGTTCCAAAAGCCTTGCCAAGATCCTCTGCAACATGAGCCGCCACGTCAATACCGACCTCGTCAGCAAGTGTCGCCGCGCCAACAGGAAACCCAAATCCTGTTGTCAGGGAATCCAATTTCTTGGGCCCAACTCCTTCCTACAGCCAAAGTGATGAGACAGGAAGATTACAGTTAGCTCATAGAATTAAAATAGTTTTGAACAAACAGTCAAATTAAATTATTGAATTAATAAAGTTGAATTAAATTGTCTGGTTCTTCACTAAGACTCAATTTAACCACAAGCAAGCAATTATTTAAAAAAAAAAAAAAAATTTAACAACATATCAGCATCAGACTATCTTCATGGCGGGAACAAAGTGTATAAGTCACACAATTAACAAAAAGCTATATAAAACATTTAAAACTAATACAAGAAAATTCTAAAATTCATTCAGGTGATAAATTCATTAGTTAATCTTAACCTCTGAATAAAAATTGTCTATTTTCATTAATAACAGTGCAGTGAAGTAAACTGTTTAATAGTCATTGGAGTTTGACACCCTTCAACGTGAAATCTTGAATTACACTACCAGTCAAAATATTGTAAACATTACTATTTTTAATGTTTTTGAACAAAGTCTCTTATGCTCATTAAGGCTGCATTTATTTCATAATAAATACAGAAAAAACAATCATATATTGTGAAATATTATTACAATTTAAAATTATGGTTTTCTATTTTAATATAAATTAAAATATAATTTATTCTTGTGATCAAAGCTGAATTTTCAGCATCATTACTCCAGTCTTCAGTGTCACATGATCCTTCAGAAATCAATGTAATATGATGATTTATTATCAATGTTGGAAACAGTGCTGCTTAATATTATTTTATAACCTGTGATACTTTTTCAGGATTCTTTGATGAATAAAAAGTTAAAAAATATCAGCATTTATTTAAAACAGAAATCTTTTGAAACAATATACACTACTGTTCAAAAGTTTGGGGTCAGTAAAAAAAAAATTCTTTTTTTTTTGTGAAAGATATTAATACTTTTCAGCATGGATGTGTTAAATTGATAAAAAGTGATAGTAAAGATTTATATTGTTAGAAAAGTTTTTAACCTTTTATTCATCAATGAATCCTGAAAAAAGTATCACAGGTTCCAAAAAATATTAAGCAACATAACTGCTTTCAACATTGATAATAACTGAGTATCAAATCAGCATATTAGAATGATTTCTGAAGGATCATGTGACACTGAAGACTGGAGTAATGATGCTGAAAATTCAGCTTTGATCACAGAAATAAATTATACATTAAAGTATATTAATATAGAAAACCACAATTTTAAATGGTAATAATATTTCACAATTTTATAGATTTTTCTGTATTATTATGAAATAAATGCAGCCTTAATGAGCATAAGAGACTTCATTCAAAAACATTAAAAATAGTAATGTTTACAAACTTTTGACTGGTAGTGTACCTAAACAGCATCTAGTAAAAACAACTTGATCATACCTAGATTTGATATTACTAAAAACCTTCTTCTTATCCACAAACATGCAAACTTGAGTCTAAAATGGAACCCATAAAGATCATTTTTCCCTGCATGAGCTATTCAAGCATGCAGGAATTTACCTGCAGTGCACGAACGGCCTCGGCTAACATGGGCGCCAGACAACGAGTGGTGTAAAACCCTGGCCCATCCTGTAAAAATATACATACAGTCACTCACTGCTGCCTGATGAACGCTGAAAACGTAACAGAACGTGTTCTTACCCCCACCACTATGATGACCTTCCCCTGTTTAAGCCCCACGGCCACGGCAGAAGCTGTTGTGTCTTTGGAGGTTTTATCTGTGGTGATGATTTCCAGCAGTTGCATTTTATCCACCGGAGAGAAATAGTGCATCCCGATCACCTACATAACACATGTAAGTCAGCATAAAGACTTTTGCAATAAATCACTCCTTCAGTACTGACTAATAACAATCAAACACATTTAAAGGTCCCGTTTTTCGTGGTTTTTTGAAGCTTTGATTGTGTTTATAGTGTGCAATATAACATGTGTTCATGTTTCGCGTGTAAAAAAACACAGTATTTTTCACATAATTTACTTATCTGTATACCGCTGTTTCCACTGTCATAAAAACGGGCTGATGACTTCCTTGTTCTATGAAGTCCCTCCTTCAGAAATACGTAACGAGTTCTGATTGTGCCAGCGGTTCCTGTGTTGTGATTCGACAGCAGTTTAGCGTATCTTGCCCGGAAAGGTCACACCTCTTACCATAACGTGGAGATGCACGCGCTCAGTGTTATTGTAAACATGTCTTTAATTTTACCCTATCAATTTGAGCCGGAATCAGACCCAGTGATTGGACTGCGGGATGAAAATAACAGCGTTTCGACGACATGGCGACAAACACACTCTACAAACGCAACTCTTGCGTATTCCTGTGGGCGGAGGTTAGTCAAAAAACTGTTTTAGTGACGTCATTAAAGAAGGAAGTAGAGGGATGTAGTCCAAACTGGCCGTTCGATGTAGGCGACTTCTGTTAAATAAAATATCTCGCTTGGCATTGAACTTTGAGCTTTAAAATTTTACAGATTTTATTTATACTCTAACAACAACAACATTACACACTAACTAAAGTTTGAAACATGGGATCACGAAGAACGGGACCTTTAAAAAACACACACGCACACGCACCTTTTCAGGTCTCCTGCTGGCTGCTGCGATGTCTTTAATCGGCAGAGCGGATGTGTTGGTGGCAAAGATACAGTGAGGAGGAATCACCTGCACACAGGACAGGTACGGTCAGAAGTGTATATGACTAGAAACTTACCAGCACAGCTGTATAATCGCACTTAAACACACAAAAAGCTGAACTTACAGCCTCAACCTCCTTCACCACTTTATGTTTGATTGACAGGTCTTCAAACACGGCTTCAATGACCATATCCACATTCTCAAAACCACGGTAGTCCAGCTGTCCTGACAGCAAGGACATGATCCCATCTCTCTCAAACGTCGTCAGACTTTTCTTTTTTGTTTTGTCGTTAAGCCTGAGAAAGAAAAAGGCACTTATTAGTACCTTAGAGAACAAATACATACCTTAAGGTACTAAAATGTACCTTTTTGGAGTAAAAAAGTTACAAAAATGTTCTATTAAGGGTACTGCCCCAGTGACATGCTATTGTACCCCTAAAGGTACATTTTTAAACCCTTTTTTCCCTCTTTGTGTACGGACAGAAAGATCACAGCACTGACATCTGGTGGCTCTGAGCTCTAATTGTTTCTTTCTAATGTCATGGAGTGCAGCGCCCTCTGCTGCCTCACACTATAACTTGCAGCTGATGTTGCCAAGTCAAGTGGGATTGAAAAACAAACTGCTGAGTATTATTTGTATATTAGATCTATCATGAATATGTATATCTATGTGTGTGCTACACCAACCCTTTGTACACCTGTTGTTGACCTCTGGCAAGTCCTTCCTGTGTCGTGTCCTTTAAGATGGTGGCCACACCCTTGTCTACTGTTACCTGGGCAACACCTGCTCCCATAAGCCCCGCCCCCAAAACAGCCAGCTTTCTAAAAAAAGTCAAAAGCACAATCAGTTATTACACTCATGTCCTGATGACATCATATCACCAATCCCCTCCCATCAGACATACTTCACTTCTCTCTCTGGGCGGCCAAAGTGGTTCTTTTTGCAGGCCACCTGACCATGATACAGGCCAATCAGAGCTCTGGACTCTGATGTCATCGCCAGCTTGCCGAAGTTCTAGAAAACAGACGAGAGGAGCTGCATTAATCAATTATGCTTTTAAGTAAACCTGGATTTTATGGCTCATATGGTATGATATAATGAGAATATGGAGCTCATAATTGAGGAGGAAAAACACTTATATTTAGAGGCCCAAACTGAGTAAAAATATGAAATTCTAATGCTTGTAATGTAAATCAATGAGATCTTTATAAGAGTATAGCAGACTACTTGCATAAAATACATATAAATATCAGTTGTCACTCTTACGGAAGAGGATTAGGGCCAAGCAATAATAAAAAATAAAACCATCTTGAGATTAAAGTTGTTAAATTTCGAGAAAAAAATTGTTAAATTTCAAGAAAAAAATCGAGATAAAATGTTGAGAATAAAGCCATTAAATTACG